>NC_064617.1:978577604-978880634 GCF_023898315.1 Schistocerca nitens | reverse complement strand
CATCATAATTTCGTTAGCTCCGATTTCATAAATTTAAGATAAATGGTGGAGCGATACCTACGAAAAGGAGGCTAAATCTTAACCAATTTTTTTTTTCACAGTACTCTCTCTCATTAATTCAAGGTTATTATCAGACGATTTCGGGCTAGTACTGAAAACTTCTACAACTTTTTTTGTGCCTCTCATAAATTTGTACATATGATGGTATTAACTTTGTACAGTAATGTACATTCTAAGGAACACTGGAGTCGACAGGAGGGATAGAAGGCTGTTTAATAAGATGTACCTACAACAAAATACGAGTACAGATTGGGAATTAGATGACAGAGGAAAGAATGATTGGAATGGGAGTTAGGTAACACTGTTTAACAAATATTTAGAGAACATCATTCAGAAATGATTGAAACAAAAGAGTCCAGGCTGGTGGTACGAGGATAGAATGTATCCGATTTACAGATGATATGGTGTTATTGGCATGTTAAAAGAATTTATTAAGACGTGTGAGGATTTCGGGATGAGAATTAATAAAATAAGGCGAAATGTATGGTGATAAGTGCACGAAAAGTGATAAAAACTATACAGTTATGACAGGAAGACATAGAACAAGCTAGTGCTTTCAGATATCTGGGAAGCATAATTACGTAAGACATGAGGTACAATAACGAGGTAAAACCGCATATTGCAACTGCCAAGGAGGCATTTCATAAGAGGCGGCGGTTTCAATGTGGGTGTATGGACAAGGACTGAGGAAGAGACGGATGAAGTGCTTTATATGCAGCGTGGCGTTATACGGAGCTAACAAGGGAACCTCCCCATCGCACCCCCCTCAGATTTAGTTACAAGTTGGCACAGTGGATAGACCTTGAAAAACAAACACAGATCAATCGAGAAAACAGGATGAAGTTGTGTGGAACTATGAAAAAAATAAGCAAAATATACAAACTGAGTAGTCCATGCGCAAGATACACAACAACAAGGAGAATCTGAGCTCAGGCGCGCCGTGTTCCCGTGGTTAGCGTGAGCAGCTGCGGAACGAGAGGTCGTTGGTTCAAGCCTTCCCTCGAGTGAAAAGTTTACATTCTTTATTTTCGCAAAGTTATGATCTATCTGTTCGTTCATTGACGTCTCTGTTCACTGTAATAAGTTTAGTGTCTGTGTTTTGCGACCGCACCGCAAAACCGTGCGATTAGTAGACGAAAGGACCTGCCTCTCCAATGGGAACCGAAAACATTTGATCGAAAGGTCATAGGTCAACCGATTCATCCACAGGAAAACACGTCTGATATATTCTGTACGACACTGGTGACGGCATGTGCGACACATGACAGGAATATGTTGTCGACCCACCTAACTTGTACACTTGGCGAATGGGTAAAAAGATTCTTCTACCTTGCCCGATTTAGGTTTTCTTGTGGATGTATTAATCACTCCCAAAAAAGTGATGAAAAGATAAGAGTTTGTCACATAAACTGCAACAAATGAATGGAACAGTTCCACAGTCGCACAGTTTTCCCTCTGCTCTGTCAAAACATATGTTTTTAACGTTTTCAAATTTTTCCGTGTGTAGACCGTCAAATCCTGCATATGCCCAATCGAATCTGAACATGTCCTGGGATTTTGGAGAGTGAAGTTGATTATGTGTGACTGCCAGAACTTTGATAATTGTCTGACAGTAAAAAATTAAACCTTTCACTCGAGGAAGGACTTGAACCAAGGACCTCTCACTCCGCAGCTGCTCACGCTAACCACGGGACCACGGCGCTCCTGAGCTATGTTGCCTATCTTGCGCATGGACTACTCAGTTTGTAAATTTTGCTTATTTTTTTCATAGTTCCACACAACTTCTTCCAGTTTTCTCGATTGATCTGTCTTCAGTTTTTCAAGGCCTATCCACTGTGCCAACTTATAACTAAATCTGAGGGGGGTGCGATGGGGAGGTTCCCTTGTAAGATGGACACTGAGGAAAGACGTAGACGAATAGAGCCTTCTGAGATGTAGATTTCGAGGAAGAGATGAAGTGGATAGGCAAAGTGAGAAACGAGGAGGTGTGAGAAGAGTAGGGAAAGCGAGAGAAATTTTAAAAATGATGAGGAAGAGGAATCGCAATTGGCTTTGACACTGGATAAGAAGAGATTGTTTACTGATGGATGCCATGAGAGGAACGCTAAATGAAAGAAATAAGAGAGGACTCGGAAGACACCAGGTGGTGGACAGTGTAGGGACAGAAAAGAATTATGAGAAAACGAAGAGGGCAGCAAATTATTATGCTGTAAGGAGAGATACATGTTGAGACCTGCCCTAGGGCGGAACACTGACCATGATGACAATCACTTTGCACCTGAATGCTGAAAGCATTTTCCAGAAACTGTAGCATGCGAAAGACATTTTTTTCTTCCATAAGCTTCCACTTCGTTTGACACCTCTTGACGTAGATTTGACATTTCGTCTAGACATGAGAGGGTATTGTTGGTTTACGTGAATCTCATACAATTTCTCTGCAATATTAATCACTCTTTGGTGGTACCCCGTTTTACATATTGTCTGAGTTGGGATACAATGAAGCAATGAACAAATGTAACGAAATGGCAGCGATACAGCAATACGTAACGCTTGTGTTTGAATACACATAAACTACGTAGTATGTTACGAAATTAGGTAGTTTATATTCCAGATTATTATTACTAAATCTATATATTCAAAGAAGAATGTCCGTTTGTTTGTAATTCGTACAAATCTACACTTTCATTCCGGTTTCAATGAAATTTTGCTGATTTACCTTCAAGACAACAGAAAAATCACTGTCAAAATAAAATTTCGTACTCTGGCTTTAAACATGTATATATCTAATATATAAAGGGTAAAGGTCGTTACCAAAAATCTCTATATGTTCTTGGACGACTAACTTCAAGTTTTTACACGATCCCCTATCGAACATTCGGGTGGGCATAGACTACATGTTTTTAATAGACACAATATATAAATATATACATGAAATCTGTAAAGGAGAAACGTTAGAAAACATCTCGAAAAGTACTTGACCGATTTACTTCCAAGTTCTTGGCCAGTTTAAAATTTGTACATTCACATGAAAATTAAAGAAAAATTAAATGCTTAACAAATTAAATATCTCGTGGCAGACTGACAAATGCCTGTCGTGAGAATAAGTTACAGCGGCAGTACCATCAGACATCAGTAGATCGCGGGACGAGCGAATACTCCAGAATGACAAACACGATTGGGAACTCTTATTTATTTATTTATTAGTTGTTACATATATAACGTAGAAGATATTTTAGTCCGTGTTTCACAGTTCTTTTTATTATTAAAATCCACGGAACAAATGCTGAAGCAGGTCGTGGATATAGTACCGAAAGTACGATCAAAAGATCGAACAGAACTCGAGCTTTTCTGAACCGCGACGCAAACTGTTCGAACAGTTCGATAAGTGCTCAGACACAGCCCTACTTGAAACAACAGAAGTTATATTTACAGCTACTGCAGTTTCCCATGCGGATTGCACTCTCATACAGGATCACAGAGGATTAAACATCCTTTGTAGCGCCGGGCACTGCAGCTACAAGTGAAAGAGAGGGTGGGGAGAGAGAGAGAGAGATATCCACGAGTGTGTGGTAAATCCGTTCCCTCGAAAATTTCCCTCTTTCATACTTCCTCTGTATTACCACAGAGGATGTGTCACTGATCTGATTTGTACTAAGATTGAACCTGAGAAAACTGATAATGTTCAGAGTGAGGTTAAATATGTAACACATGTTGTAAGAAATAGAGTATACATGACATTTTGTAAGAGGAAAGGTACTGTTACTTTCTGAATAAAGGTTATTGTTTACAGCTAATGTCTGCGTTGGAGTTTTTTTATGCCAACTGGGACCATATCCGAAATTACCCGGACGACCTGCGCCTGGCATTCCTAGTTCCCAACAATCAACAGAGGATTGATGAATTAGCTATTACGTTTTATGGCAACAAAATAAATTATTCTGCAGCTGTTATTGTGTTAGAAGAACTATGGTATTATAAGCCAAACCTGGATGATTTAATTCGTCAGTTTAGGGATGCATACAGAGAATTTGTTTTTATGCCCAACGGTATAAGGTGTGCTAATAGGTACTTGCTTCCACCACCCTGAGTCGAATCCATAATTTCTGAATAACGTTCACCAACCTGCAGTTTTCTGTAGTTGCAACTGCTCGAAAAAAAAAAAAACAGCACGTGGATCTTGAGTCTGTTATCTTGAGGCTGTAATAAACTGCTCGCGAGGAACTAGTATTCTACGAGGGCCGTTCAGAAAGTAACCTCCGGTTGATTTAAAAAAATACACCAAGTTAAATAAAAATATTTTAACATATACATCTTACAACTACATCTTTGCACTATTTTTCTACATAGTCTCCATAGCGATTGAGGCTCTTATCGTATCTCTTCACAAGCTTTGAAATTCCTTCTGCATAAAAATCACCCGCTTGTGCCTGGAGCCAGCCTGTGACCGCATCTTTGAGCTCTTCGTCGTCATCAAACCGCTGTGACCCGAGCCATTTCTTCAAATGCATGAAGAGGTGATAATCACCTGGCGCCAGGTCTGGGCTGTAAGGTGGATGCTTGATAACGTCCCACTTGAAGGACTCGAGAAGGGCCGTTGTTCTGCGAGCAGAGTGAGGACGGGCGTTATCGTGTAAAAAAACGATACCGGAAGTCAGCATACCACGGCGTTTGTTCTGTATAGTCCGTCGTAACTTTTTTATTGTTTCACAGTACACGTCTTGATTAATGGTCGTACCACGTTCCATGAATTCAACCGACAACACCCCTTTGGCATCCCAAAACACCGTTGCCATCAGTTTTCTGGCAGAAAAATCTTGCGAGGCTTTTCTCGGTTTGGTAGGTGAATTTGAATGTGCCCACATCTTTGATTGTTCTTTTGTCTCAGGGTTCACGTACTTAATCCAGGTTTCGTCACCGGTCACGATTCTGTTTAACAATGGTTCTCCTTCGTCCTCATAACGTGACAGAAAGTCTAATGCAGAGGCCATTCTTTGAGTTTTGTGGTGGTCGGTAAGAATTTTGGGCACCCATCGTGCACAGAACTTACGGTAACCCAATCTTGCTGTCACTATCTCGTACAAGAGAGTCTTAGAAATCTGTGGAAAACCAGTAGACAACTCCGACATTGAGAAACGTCGATTTTCACGAACTTTTGCATCAACTGTCTGAACGAGTTCGTCAGTCACCAATGATGGTCTACCACTCCTCTCTTCATCACGAACGTTTTCTCGTCCACTTTTAAATAAACGTACCCATTCACGGACAACTCCTTCACTCATAACTCTTGGTCCGTACACGGCACAAAGCTCACGATGAATAGCTGCTGCAGAATATCCTTTGGCTGTAAAAAACCTTATGACAGCACGCACTTCACATTTGGCGGGGTTTTCTATTGCAGCACACATTTCAAACTGCCACAAAAACTAAACTAGCGCAGGTACGACGTTCACTCGACCACGGCTTGATGCCGACTGACCTGTTGAGTGCTTGAACGCACAGATGGCGTCGCTACTCCCCCCACAACCCGCACTGTGACCAATCGGAGGTTACTTTCTGAACCGCCCTCGTATAAATAATAAAATTTTGAATTCTTTTTTTTTTTTTTAACAGGATGCGACTCGCGTTTCATTAGCATAATATGCGGAACTGCACAATTACAGTCCACATTATGAATCACAAACAATTTCCATTCTTCACATTTTCGCAGAAAATAAGATTATGAAATGCGTATCCACGTAATTACTACCAAACTAGTTCTCAGTTATACATGTCAAACTAACCAGAGATTTCTAATTAAGCTCTTAACCGATTTTGATCGCTACAGACAATATGTGTGACCTCCGAGGCTGAGGAACCAGCTTGGATCTTACAACCGAACCACCTCACCTGCCATCCGAGTTAGCCGCTATCTCAGGATCTCCCAAGTGCTTCGTCTGCCTTCTCGTTTAGCAACTACGAGGGGCGTTTGAACAGTCCGTGCAAAGTCCGAGAGATGGCACCACCGGCGGGTATTGAGGTCATGTTTAGTTAGTAGCATCTTTGGAAAGAACGCACACCAAGTTTCAGCCATATTGGTCTATTTCTTTCTGTTGGGCGTTCGTGTGAATCAAGGAAGTCGAGTGATTGTCAAAAAATGGACGAAGAAGAATACTTTACGAAAGGCAAAGTGCTCCAGCAGACTAAAGAGAAGCTTGATAAACATTACGGTGACTCTGCACATTTGATTACAACAGTTTATAAGTGGTTTCAAAAATTTTCGGAGTGGCCACATGGGCACACGTGATCCTGAACGTTCTGGACGCCGTATGGAGGTTACGACTCCAGCAATCATTGATAAAATCCATGATATGGTGATGGATGACAGAAGAGTTAAGGTGCGTGAGACTGCTAGTGCTGTGGGCATCTCAAATGAACAGGTATATAATATTTTGCATAAACATTTGGACATGAGAAAGCTAGACGCAAGATGAGGTCCCCGATTGCTCTCGCTTGACCAAAAACGGGATCGTGTAAAGTCTTGCAAGGATGGTTTGCAGCTGTTCAGGAAGAATCTGTAGGACTTTAAGCGTCGTTTAATCACTGTGGATGAAACATGGATACATTACTACACTCATGAGACCAAACAACAATCTAAACAATGGGTTACCAAGGGAGAATCTGCACCAAAAAATGCGAAGACCAGTCCTTCGGCAGGAAACGTTATGGCGACTGTCTTTTGGGATTCGCAACCGATAATCCTCATCGACTATCTGGAAAAGGGTAAAACTATTACAGGTGCATTTTATTCGTCGTTATTGGACAGTTTGAAAACCGAGCTGCAAGAAAAACCCCGGCGATTGGACCGAAAAAAAAGTCCTTTTTCATCACAACAATCCACCAGCACACACCTCAGCAGTTGTGAGCGCAAAATTAATGGAAACAGGATTCCAACTCGTTTCACATCCCCCCCTATTCTCCAATTTGTTCCGCAATTTGAAGAAATGGCTGGCGGGACAAAGATTTTATTCAAATCAGGAGGTGATTGCAGGAACTAATACCTACACTCCTGGAAATGGAAAAAAGAACACATTGACACCGGTGTGTCAGACCCACCATACTTGCTCCGGACACTGCGAGAGGGCTCTACAAGCAATGATCACACGCACGGCACAGCGGACACACCAGGAACCGCGGTGTTGGCCGTCGAATGGCGCTAGTTGCGCAGCATTTGTGCACCGCCGCCGTCAGTGTCAGCCAGTTTGCCGTGGCATACGGAGCTCCATCGCAGTCTTTAACACTGGTAGCATGCCGCGACAGCGTGGACGTGAACCGTATGTGCAGTTGACGGACTTTGAGCGAGGGCGTATAGTGGGCATGCGGGAGGCCGGGTGGACGTACCGCCGAATTGCTCAACACGTGGGGCGTGAGTTCTCCACAGTACATCGATGTTGTCGCCAGTGGTCGGCGGAAGGTGCACGTGTCCGTCGACCTGGGACCGGACCGCAGCGACGCACGGATGCACGCCAAGACCGTAGGATCCTACGCAGTGCCGTAGGGGACCGCACCGCCACTTCCCGGCAAATTAGGGACACTGTTGCTCCTGGGGTATCGGCGAGGACCTTTCGCAACCGTCTCCATGAAGCTGGGCTACGGTCCCGCACACCGTTAGGCCGTCTTCCGCTCACGCCCCAACATCGTGCAGCCCGCCTCCAGTGGTGTCGCGAAAGGCGTGAATGGAGGGACGAATGGAGACGTGTCGTCTTCAGCGATGAGAGTCGCTTCTGCCTTGGTGCCAATGATGGTCGTATGCGTGTTTGGCGCCGTGCAGGTGAGCGCCACAATCAGGACTGCATACGACCGAGGCACACAGGGCCAACACCCGGCATCATGGTGTGGGGAGCCATCTCCTACACTGGCCGTACACCACTGATCGTCGAGGGGACACTGAATAGTGCACGGTACATCCAAACCGTCATCGAACCCATCGTTCTACCATTCCTAGACCGGCAAGGGAACCTGCTGTTCCAACAGGACAATGCACGTCCGCATGTATCCCGTGCCACACAACGTGCTCTAGAAGGTGTAAGTTAACTACCCTGGCCAGCAAGATCTCCGGATCTGTCCCCCATGGAGCATGTTTGGGACTGGATGAAGCGTCGTCTCACGCGGTCTGCACGTCCAGCACGAACGCTGGTCCAACTGAGGCGCCAGGTGGAAATGGCATGGCAAGCCGTTCCACAGGACTACATCCAGCATCTCTACGATCGTCTCCATGGGAGAATAGCAGCCTGCATTGCTGCGAAAGGTGGATATACACTGTACTAGTGCCGACATTGTGCATGCTCTGTTGCCTGTGTCTATGTGCCTGTGGTTCTGTCAGTGTGATCATGTGATGTATCTGACCCCAGGAATGTGTCAATAAAGTTTCCCCTTCCTGGGACAATGAATTCACGGTGTTCTTATTTCAATTTCCAGGAGTGTATTTTGCAGACTTGGACAATTCCTATTACTGGGTAGGGATCGACAAATTAGAACAAATGGCTCTAAGCGCTATGCGACTTAACATCTGAGGTCATCAGTCCCCTAGAAATTAGAACAGCGTTGGACGAATTGCGTTAAGTCTAAAAGGAGACCATGTCGAAAAATAAAAAAGGTTTACCCCAAACACGTAATGGTTCTTATTTTTGCACGGACTTTTTCAAACGCCCCTCGTATTTATTAATCTGCTAGTAACTAAAACTTTTGAATCAATGAAATGATTCTGATGACTGAAAGATGCTTTTATATGAAATGCAAGCAAATTCACTATTAGTATTTTAATACTATGGGGTGCTGGCCGCTGTGGCCGAGCGGTTCTAGGCGCTACAGTACGGAACCGTGCTGCTGCTACGGTCGCAGGTTCGAATCCTGCCTCGGGTATTGATGTGTGTGATGTCCTCTAGGTTAGTCAGGTTTAAGTAGGTCTAAGTCTAGGGGACTAATGACCTCAGATGTTAAGTCCCATAGTGCTTAGAGCCATTTTTAATTTTAATAATACAAGTTTATGATTCTGGCGCGCTACTTTCGAAGGCAGCAGCCACAATTTAGGCTGTCTTTCTCACGATAAACGTACCAAATAAATCACTTGTCACCGGTACCTCAGACACCTTACGTCATCTTCCCGCTGCCGCCTTCTCCACTTCTCCACTTGTTGTACCTGAATATGGTGGGTGTAAAGCCAGAAATATTACATCAGGTAGTATAGAATGTACACCTCTTTTTAACTATCCACCAAGTTGCGTCCACGTTTAGATAGCTTTTCCGTGCGGACGTTTCAGCTGACTAGTGGCCGCAGAGAAGACGATGTCAAGCCTGCAAGAACTGCCGTCTCATCCTTCGCCTGCGGGCATTCTTGAGAGCGCGGTCGGTGCTAGGCGGTGCCTGGCTGGCTGTAATCGTCATTACGCAAGCCCGACCCCTCATCTCGCGGGAAGACCTGCACAGAATTCCCCAGCACCCGGTATCCTAATGGCTCTCCGGTTTTCAAGGAAAACCTGTGGGGAGCAAACAATGTGCAACTGTTTCCCACCCGTCTTAATTTTCCATTCCCATTAACTACCAAGACCGAAGGCACTAATTGTTATCTCATCACTGTCACGCGGAATAAAAACATTTGTGGGAAGAATATGTGGAAGACCTGTCAGGAATCTAAATGCACTGTGTGTAAAAGGTAAATCATAAACTAAAGTTTCAGCGGCGGGATTAATATTCAGTGTGATCGGTTTCAGTTATAAAATTCATTCATGACGCTACCATCCTCAGTGAAATTCTGGAACAACTGGATCTGTTGAACGGCATGAACAGTCTAAAGAGCACAAAACGTGGAGTGAAAGTAAGCCGAACAAAAACGAAAGTATTAAGAGAAATGAGATTAGCATCAAAATTGAAGACCACGTACTTGAAGTAAAAGAATTCTGCCACCTTGGAAGCAAAGTAACATGACGGAGGAAATAAGCACAGTAAAGAAGGCGTTTCTGGCCAAAAGATGCCTGTTGTTGTTGTTGTGGTCTTCAGTCCTGAGACTGGTTTGATGCAGCTCTCCATGTTACTCTATCCTGTGCAAGCTTCTTCATCTCCCAGTACTTACTGCAACCTACATCGTTCTGAATCTGCTTAGTGTATTCATCTCTTGGTCTCCCTCTACGATTTTTACCCTCCACGCTGCCCTCCAATCCTAAATTTGTGATTCCTTGATGCCTCAAAACATGTCCTACCAACCGGTCCCTTCTTCTAGTCAAGTTGTGCCACAAACTCCTCTTCTCCCCAATCCTATTCAGTACTTCCTCATTAGTTGTGTGATCTACCCATCAAATCTTCAGCATTCTTCTGTAGCACCACATTTCGAAAGCTTCTATTCTCTTCTTGTCCAAACTGGTTATCGTCCATGTTTCACTTCCATACATGGCTACACTCCATACAAATACTTTCAGAAACGACTTCCTGATACTTAAATCTATACTCGATGTTAACAAATTTTTCTTCAGAAACGATTTCCTTCCCATTGCCAGTCTACATTTTATATCCTCTCTACTTCGACCATCATCAGCTATTTTACTCCCTAAATAGCAAAACTCCGTTACTACTTTAAGTGTCTCATTTCCTAATCTAATTCCCTCAGCATCACCCGATTTAATTTGACTACATTCCATTATTCTCGTTTTGCTTTTGTTGATGTTCATCTTATATCCTCCTTTCAAGACACTGTCCATTCCGTTCAACAGCTCTTCCAAGTGCTTTGCTGTCTCTGACAGAATTACAATGTCATCGGCGAACCTCAAAGTTTTTACTTATTCTCCATGAATTTTAATACCTACTCCGAATTTTTCTTTTGTTTCCTTTACTGCTTGCTCAATATACAGATTGAATAACATCAGGGAGAGGCTACAACCCTATCTCACTCCCTTCCCAACGACTGCTTCCCTTTCATGTCCCTCGACTCTTATAACTGCCATCTGGTTTCTGTACAAATTGTAAATAGCCTTTCGCTCCCTGTATTTTACCCCTGCCATCTTCAGAATTTGAAAGAGAGTATTCCAGTTAACATTGTCAAAAGCTTTCTCTAAGTCTACAAATGCTAGAAACGTAGGTTTGCCTTTTCTTAATCTAGCTTCTAAGATAAGTCGTAAGGTTAGTATTGCCTCACGTGTTCCAACATTTCTACGGAATCCAAACTGATCTTCCCCTAGGTCGGCTTCTACCAGTTTTTCCATTCGTCTGTAAAGAATTCTCGTTAGTATTTTGCAGCTGTGACTTATTAAACTGATAGTTCGGTAATTTTCACATCTGTCAACACCTGCTTTCTTTGGGATTGGAATTATTATATTCTTCTTGAAGTCTGAGGGTATTTCGCCTGTTTCATACATCTTGCTCACCAGATGGTAGAGTTTTGTCATGACTGGCTCTCCCAAGGCCATCATTAGTTCTAATGGAATGTTGATAATGTTAAAATAAAAAAGGCTTTAATGTGAAGATAAGTTGCTGAAAATGTGGTTCTGGAGCACAGCATTGTACGGTAGTGAATCTTTGGCTTAATGGGAATCGGAAAAGAAAAGAATCAAAGTTTTTGAGATGTGGTGCTGTAGGAGTATGTTGAAAATTAAATGAAGTGATAAGAAATGTGGAGCTTCTCGATAGAATCGACGGGGAAAGGAGAATGATAAATACACTGACTATGAAAAGTGACAGGATGATAGGACACGTATTAAGACGCCAGAGAAGTGTGGAACTGTAAGAAGCCATAGACGATAAAAACTGTAGAAGACAGATTAGAATTTGCTATGCTGGGTGCAAAAGCTACGCTAAGATGAAGTTGGCTCAGGAGAGAAGCCACGGCGGGCCGCATCAAACCAGTTATGTGACGAAAAATAAATACGAGGGACCTCCCCCTATGACAACACTAGTGAAACCTTGGCTTCCCACAAAGACCAGCCAAACACTGGCGGACAAAATCTGATCACAATACTGGTCCGCTACAACAGAGACTTTTTCACGACTTATACAAGTGTGCAGTGCAGACTTTAAAAACTCGCCCCTTTGTGCTAATCAGTTCTTTTCCACCAAATCACAACTTACTATGAGTAGGACAGTGGATTACGTGGTGAAGCGTGATGACAACGCTGTTTATTGAAATCGGAATACATTTACACAGCTTCCACGAAACAGGAATACACACGAGTTTCAAGTCACGCCTCGTTATCTGACCCATCTCTGAAGACGTCGCTGTCGAGGGGACGTTAAACCTCGATCTTCCGTCTTCCCTTCCTTCCTTGTTATCTGAAGGTGAAGTCAACTACTTCATTAGAGGAAACCAAAGTGGAAGCAAATAATGTTATGCTATGTTGTCGAAAACTGATATTTTGAGATTCTGCAGAGAAGAAAACAGCAACCAGCCACTTTTTATAATTCTGTTTATTCACACAAATGCGCCGTTTCCGTTTCCGAACGGTTTGTTCACGTTAAGGTACATTTTTGTTGTTTACGTTACTAATACGTGGCCGTGAACAGCTCTGCAAGAAAACGCTTCCAAGAAACCTTATTACTTGTGTGTGTGTATCACATTTCTACTAGACATAGTTGTTAATGGGCATGACACAAAAACCGTATGTGTGTTGTCAACACTAAAGAAAACTATTTCTTCCGCAGCGTTCGTCACCTCTGCGGCAGTCGTCGCTCAACCTTCTGACACCTCTCCACTACCTCCTCAGGATTCGTTAAAAGGTGAGCAACCTATAGTGGTCCTCCCAAGTTTCTAAAAATGTCAGTGGTACGCAGTGACAAAAAGTTAGGGATGTGATTTTCACATCTTTGGCGACCTGAATAAAGGCATGCGTGGACGTCGGTTTCAGTCGCACGAGGAAATAAGAGAGTAGGTGCGGATGACGATTCGTCGGCGGCCGACCGCGTTCTACGACACAGGAATTAATCGTCTCGCCTCCCAACGAGATAAATGTCTTAACATGCGTGTACTGATGGCTTTCGAATGGAACCAGTCTATCGTCCTGTTGTGGTAGGTGTCCGGTTTTCATTTGACTGCTCCTTATAACACAGCATGAGACCAGAACTGGGAGACTTTCAATGGCAATCAGCTTCAAACCCAACAGGGATGGCTCTTGTCAGTGAATGTGGGTTCATCTCGAGCAGTTCCCAAGCGGGCGTTGGGAAGAGAACTTCATTCCAAGGGTACCCCCCAAAAGGCCATTGCTCAAAGTGCGACATGAAGTTGCACATCATCAGTGGACCGAACAACACAGAAGTTGGACAGCAGCTGACCGGACACGTATAATGTAGTCAGACAATTAGTAATTTTGCCACTTTTCAAATGATCCAATGCTTCGACTGCACGAAGGGTCCAGTAGGCTTTTATCTGCTGTGTGTGGATTGTGTGTATGATGTAGTTCAGGCTAGACGTGGTTCTCCGATGTTTCGGCAGTATTTTTCTTGCTATGACTTCGGTCCATTAATTTAGGTTACTGCGAACATCTACATTTACATCTACGTGACTACTCTGCAATTCACATTTAAGTGCTTGGCAGAGGGGTCATCGAACCACAATCATACTATCTCTCTACCATTCCACTCCCGAACAGCGCGCGGGGAAAACGAACACCTAAACCTTTCTGTTCGAGCTCTGATTTCTCTTATTTTATTTTGATGATGATTCCTACCTATGTAGGTTGGGCTCAACAAAATATTTTCGCATTCGGAAGAGAAAGTTGGTGACTGAAATTTCGTAAATAGATCTCGCCGCGACGAAAGACGTCTTTGCTGTAATGACTTCCATTCCAACTCAGGTATCATACCTGCCACACTCTCTTCCCTATTACGTGATAATACAAAACGAGCTACCCTTTTTTGCACCCTTTCGATGTCCTCCGTCAATCCCACCTGGTAAGGATCCCACACCGCGCAGCAATACGAGGTGCGGCTAGAAAAAAACCGGACTGATGCTGGAAAAAACATTTATTTACAATTATTTACAATTTCATGTTATCTCCTTCAATGTACTCTCCTCCTCGGTCTCTACACCGCTCCATACGAATTTTCCACTGTTCATAGCAATGCTGCAGATCATTTACGGTAAGTCCATACATTACTTCCGTCGCTTTTTCTTTTACTGCTTCAACAGTCTCAAATCTAGTTCCTTTCAAAGCTGACTTGACTTTAGGGAAAAGAAAAAAGTCACAGGGGGCCAAATCAGGTGAGTAGGGTGGATGATCTAAGATGGGAATGTTGTGTTTTGCCAAAAACGTCTTCACTGACAACGCACTGTGAGCTGGAGCATTGTCTTGGTGAAGGATCCATGACTTTTTTCTCCACAAATCGTTCCGTTTTCTCCGTACTCGCTCACGTAGGGTAGCCAGGACGCTAATGTAGTAATGCTGATTCACTGTTTGTCCCTCTGGTATCCAATCAATGTGCAGAATCCCTTTGATGTCAAAAAAAAAAAACAATGATCATTGCCTTGAATTTCGATTTTGACATTCGTGCTTTTTTTGTCGTGGAGAACCAGGAGTTTTCCAATGCATCGATTGGCGTTTAGTTTCGGGATAGTAAGTAAAAAACCACGATTCATCGCAAGTAATAACATTTTGTAAGAAGGTGGGATCACTTTCAATGTTTTCCAGGATGTCAGAACAAATCATTCTTCGGCGTTCCTTCTGTTCAATTGTGAGACACTTTGGAACCATTTTTGAACACACTTTGTTCATGTTGAAACTTTCATGAAGAATCTGCCTAACACTTTCCTTGTCAACTCCTGTTAACTCAGACACTGCTCTGATTGTTAAACGGCCATCTTGTCGAACAAGTTTACCGATTTTTTCAATGTTTGCATCAGTTTTTGCTGACAATGGTCTGCCAGTGCGAGTGTCATCACTGGTGTCTTCGCGGCCATCTTTAAATCGTTTAAACCACTCAAACACTTGTGTTCGCGATAAACAATCATCGCCGTACACTTGTTGTAACATTACAAACGTTTCACTTGCAGATTTTCCTAGTTTGAAACAAAATTTGATGTTAACACGCTGTTCTTTCTGTACACTCAACATTTTCCGACGCACAGACAAAACGTCAACTACTTAAAACAGACGCCACGGGCAGACTGAGTGCAGGAGGCAGATGAAACTCGAGCAGTAGGCGGAGCGAGAGTCACGTGACAGGCCACGCGACTTTCAGCCTTATTGCATTCGTTTTATTGTTTCACCAGTACTAGTCCGGTTTTTTTCTAGCCACACCTCGTATTCTAACAGAGGACGAACGAGTGTAGTGTAAGCTGTCTCTTTAGTGGACTTGTTGCATCTTCCAAGTGCCCTGCCAATGAAACGCAACCTTTGGCTCGCCTTCCCCACAATATTATCTATGTGGTCTTTCCAACTGAAGTTGTCCGTAATTTTAACACCCAGGTACTTAGTTGAATTGACAGCCTTGAGAATTGTACTATTTATCGAGTAATCGAATTCCAACGGATTTCTTTTGGAACTCTTGTGGATCACCTCACACTTTTCGTTATTTAGCGTCAACTGCCACCTGCCACACCATACAGCAATCTTTTCTAAATCGCCTTGCAACTGATACTGGTGTTTGTTTCTAAGTTATTGGCAACCAAGTATTGACCTTTCTTCTACATCTTCATGATATGAATGCTGCGCACTCTCCCATCTTCCAAGATTACCACAGCCGTGTTCATAAAGCTCCATGACAAGTTTCCTGGTCTGACGAATATTCAGGCATCCTGTCGCACCCCCACTTCTTTGCAGTTCGGTAGCTCTGCAGGATGTAATCATCGGCCTTTGGTTCCAGGTGGATGTGGCATTTCCTGCAGAGCCATGCCGACTATTCCCCCCACCGGTTTCACGCCACTAACGAGGCTAGAGGCAGTGTCACACGGTACTGGCTTCGTGTCTCCTGGGGACAACAAATGTTTGTGTCACTTGTGCTTATTATCAGCCATAAGTTCGTATTTCACTAGCGAATATCGTTGTTATTTAAACGTTCTGGTTCACTGGCGCTTGAATTTCCTTTTATATATGTTATTTGCGGTAGCTGTATCTGACTTCAAAGTGTCTGCACATTGATTTGTTACGGTAACCACACTGTAAATCGAAAACTGTGCGTGTCAGATTCTAAAACGATTTTCTACACTCTTCACGGTAATTAGAGGGTCAGTAACGAGAACATCGCGCAACCTCCGTATTACGTGGTACCTGGGACGAATTGGAGTACTCTCAAAAGCATTATTACAGAAGATGAAAAACGTCATTCGCCTCAGGCAGCCACGTGTCTGGCAATTGAAGCGTTGCTCGTATGTAATGTTTTATAAAAACTGCAGTGCTCTTGGCTCACATGAACTCTTGCTCCCCCCCCCCTCCCCTCTCTCTCTTTCCTTGTGGTTTTACCGCCTTCTGATTCGGCCACATTGTGATGATGTATCAATTACTTCTCGACTGCTCCTTCCTTTGCCTGCAACATTCTTTCAACTTTTCACCATATCTCTTATACATTTTCTTCAGACCATACTTTCGATTCTCTTACGACCTACCCTTTGCAATCCTCTTAAATTTGATACTTTTCTTCTGAAAATGTGTCATTCTGCTGCATCTTCAGCCTTTCTGTTGCGTATTTCTAACTCCTTTCTAGCTTCTCGAATGCAGTAAGTTGTCTCCCATAAATATTACAATATATGTTCTGTTTTGTCAGCCTATTGCCTGTCATCCTGTTTAAATATTTAAAAAAGTCAGTCTTGTTTTTCTTACTGTTTTTTTCTTTCGAGTGAAGTGGCGCAGTGGTTAGCATACTGTACTCACATTCGGAAGGACGACGATTCAACCCTGCGACCGGCTATCCTGGTTTATCTTAACCGTGATTTCCCCACATCGCTTCAGGCAAATGCAGGGTGGTTCCTTTGAAAGGGCACAGCCGATTTCCTTCCCCATGCTTCCCTAATCCGAGCTCGTGCTCCGTCTCTAATTACCTCGTTGTTGACGCGACTTTAAACACTGATCTCATCCTATTCGTCCCTATTTTTTCCACATTTTGATATTTTTCCTTATTGTTTCTTAATTTCCAGGCTTTTGTGTTCCTGATTGGAACTAATCTTTTCCCTCAGGAGTCTCTTTAACATTTCTAGGCCATCTAATTTAGAACGTGGAGGCGTTCTCGTTTCACCAACGTGTTGCAATGCATCATATTTATATTTATTTACACGCGATTTCGTTTTAAATATTTCTGCTACCCCATATATCTCCTGTCGTTTTCATAACTTGGCAAATTTATTTTATTTTAACCTAGAGATAGCATGCCCTTCATCTGCCTGGATAGCCGAGCGCTTTAAAGCCGCCACTACCGGGACACTGAGAGGAGCACCGGCCACGGATCAGGCCGGCCGGGGTGGCCGAGCGGTTCTAGGCGCTACAGTCTGGAGCCGCGCGACGGTTACGGTCGCAGGTTCGAATCCTGCCTCGGGCATGGATGTGTGTGATGTCCTTAGGTTAGTTAGGTTTAACTAGTTCTAAGTTCTAGGGGACTGATGACCTCAGATGCTAAGTCCCATAGTGCTCAGAGCCATTTGAACCATTTTGAACCGGCCACGGATCGGGTTCCCCCGGCGGACTAACGACGGGGGCCGGTGGATGTGCATTTCAGGCAGTATCCCCACATCCATCTACGAAACTATCAAACGGGTACCCCCGTCCTGTCTCACATATGAGCTAAGCAAACATGCAGAAAATGTTACCACACTTCAACATGAGATTTACTCTAGACGCAGACAGATGGGATACTCGAAATCCACTGTGGGGGAAGGGAGGGGGGAAAGGAGGGGGGGAGGTTGGCGTCTGCAAGAGTATCCGGCCACCAACTACCATAACCTATACAGGGTGAGTCACCTAACGTTACCGCTGGATATATTTCGTAAACCACATCAAATACTGACGAATCGATTCCACAGACCGAACGTGAGGAGAGGGGCTAGTGTAACTGGTTAATACAAACCATACAAAAATGCACGGAAGTATGTTTTTTAACACAAACCTACTTTTTTAAAAATGGAACCCCGTTAGTTTTGTTAGCACATCTGAACATATAAACGAATACCTAACCAGTGCCGTTTGTTACATTGTAAAATGTTAATTACATCCGGAGATATTGTAACCTAAAGTTGACGCTTGAGTACCACTCCTCCGCTGTTCGATCGTGTGTATCGGAGAGCACTGCAACATACATCGCGTTTCTACAGAATGATCTGCCAACGTTGCTCGAAAATGTCCCACTGGAAACGCGTCGACGTATGTGATATCAGCATGATGGTGCACCTGCACATTCCGCTATTAACACTAGGCTGACCCTTGACAGGATGATCGACGGGCGTTTCATAGGACGTGGAGGACGCATAAATTGGCCATCCCGTTCTCCTGATCTTACACCTCTGGACTTCTTTCTGTGGGGTACGTTAAAGGAGAATGTGTACCGTGATGTGCCTTCAACCCCAGAGGATATGAAACAACGTATTGTGGCAGCCTGCGGCGACATTACACCAGATGTACTGCGGCGTGTACGACATTCATTACGCCAGAGATTGCAATTGTGTGCAGCAAATGATGGCCACCACATCGAACATCTATTGGCCTGACATGGCGGGACACACTCTATTCCACTCCGTAATTGAAAACGGAAACCACGTGTGTACGTGTACCTCACCCCTCATGGTAATGTACATGTGCGTCAGTGAAAAAGACCAATAAAAAGGTGTTAGCATGTGGACGTAATGCGCTGTTCCAGTCTCTTCTGTACCTAAGGTCCATCACCGTTCCCTTTGGATCCCTACGTAATTCGGTGCTCTCCGATACACACGATCGAACAGCGGAGGAGTGGTACTCGAGCGTCAACTTTAGGTTACAATATCTCCGGATGTAATTAACATTTTACAATGCAACAAACGGCACTGATTAGGTATTCGTTTATATGTTCAGATGTGCTAACAAAACTAACGGGGTTCCATTTAAAAAAACTTAGGTTTGTGTTAAAAAACATACTTCCGTGCATTTTTTATGGTTTGTATTAACCAGTTACACTAGCCCCTCTCCTCACGTTCGGTCTGTGGAATCGATTCGTCAGTATTTGATGTGGTTTACGAAATATATCCAGCGGTAACGTTAGGTGACTCACCCTGTATAACAATGGTGGTGACTCCGTAGCGAAACGGAAACAGGCACTGAAACACGAGGAGTAGACAAGGAACAGAGGATGCCCGACATATTGCCATAGTCGTCACTAATCCTAGGGGAGGGAGTTGTGTACACCGTCTAGCTGTGAATCGTGTAAACATTCTGTATATTATCGAATTTTAACCCTTTGTAAATTGTAATTTCCAAAGCGGAGATGAGTGATCAGCAAAGCATTTAGCTAACCAGGCTTTAAAACTGCTTAAAAACACAGGCTGAGCAGTGTTCGTCACTACAGGTCTTTAATCTGTAGTGCGCAGTGTGTTACGCTGTAAAACCAGGAAACTGGAAAGATAATTACAGCACAGAACATGTGCATCCCCCCATGAACCATAGACCTTGCCGTTGGTGGGGAGGCTTGCATGCCTCAGCGATCCAGATAGCCGTACCGTGGGTGCAACCACAACGGAGGGGTATCTGTTGAGAGGCCAGACAAACGTGTGGTTCCTGAAGAGGGGCAGCAGCCTTTTCAGTAGTTGCAGGGGCAACAGTCTGGATGATTGACTGATCTGGCCTTGTAACACCAACCAAAACGGCCTTGCTGTGCTGGTACTGCGAGCGGCTGCAAGCAAGGTGAAACTACGGCCGTAATTTTTCCCGAGGGCATGCAGCTTTACTGTATGGTTAAACGATGATGGCGTCCTCTTGGGTAAAATATTCCGGAGGTAAAATAGTCCCCCATTCGGATATCCGGGCGGGGACTACTCAAGAGGACGTCGTTATCAGGAGAAAGAAAACTGGCGTTCTACGGATCGGAGCGTGGAATGTCAGATCACTTAATCGGGCTGGTAGGTTGGAAAATTTAAAAAGGGAAATGGATAGGTTGAAGTTAGATATAGTGGGAATTAGTGAAGTTCGGTGGCAGGAGGAACAAGACTTTTGGTCAGGTGAATACAGGGTTATAAATACAAAATCAAATAGGGGTACTGCAGGAGTAGGTTTAATAATGAATAAAACAATAGGAATGCGGGTAACCTACTACAAACAGCACAGCGAACGCATTGTTGTGGCCAAGATAGACACGAAGCCCACGCCTACGACAGTAGTACAAGTCCATATGCCTACTCTGCAGATGATGAAGAAACTGAAGAAATGTATGATGAAATAAAAGAAATTATTCAGATAGTGGAGCGAGACGAAAGTTTAATAGTCATGGGTGACTGGAATTCAGTAGTAGGAAACGGGAGAGAAGGAAACGTATTAGGTAAATATGGATTGAGGATAAGAAATGAAAGAGGAAGCCGCCTGGTGGAATTTTGCACAGAGCACAACTTGATCATAGCTAACACTTGGTTCAAGAATCATAAAAGAAGGTTGTATACATGGAAGAAGCCTGGAGATACTCACAGGTTTCAGATAGATTATATAATCGTAAGACAGAGATTTAGGAACCAGGTTTTAAATTGTAAGACATTTCCAGGGGTAGATGTGGACTCTGACCGCAATCTATTGGTTATGAACTGTAGATTAAAACTGAAGAAACTGCAAAAAGGTGGGAATTTGAGGAGATGGGACCTGGATAAACTGACTAAACCAGAGGTTGTACAGAGGTTCAGGGAGAGCGTAAGGGAACAAATGGCAGGAATGGGGGAAAGAAATACAGTAGAAGAAGAATGGGTAGCTTTGAGGGATGAAGTAGTGAAGGCAGCAGAGGATCAAGTAGGTAAAAAGTAGAAATCCTTGGGTAACAGAAGAAATATTGAATTTAATTGATGAAAGGAGAAAATATGAAAATGCAGTAAATGAAGCAGGCAAAAAGGAATACAAACGTCTCAAAAATGAGATCGACAGGAAGTGCAAAATGGCTAAGCAGGGATGGCTAGAGGATAAATGTAAGGATGTAGAGGCTTATCTCACTAGGGGTAAGATAGATACTGCCTACAGGAAAATCAAAGAGACCTTTGAAGAAAAGAGAACCACTTGCATGAATATCAAGAGCTCAGATGGAAACCCAGTTCTAAGCAAAGAAGGGAAAGCAGAAAGGTGGAAGGAGTATATAGAGGGTCTATACAAGGGGGATGTACTTGAGGGCAATGTTATAGAAATGGGTGATACGATACTGCGTGAAGAGTTCCATAGTGCACTGACAGACCTAAGTCGAAAGAAGGCCCCGGGAGTAGACAACATTCCATTAGAACTACTGACAGCCTTGGGAGAGTCAGTCCTGACAAAACTCTACCATCTGGTGAGCAAGATGTATGAAACAGGCGAAATTCCCTCAGACTTCAAGAAGAATGTAATAATTCCAATCCCAAAGAAAGCAAGAGTTGACAGATGTGAAAATTAACGAACTATCAGTTGAATAAGTCACAGCTGCAAAATACTAACGCGAATTCTTTGCAGACGAATGGAAAAACTGGTAGAAGCCGACATTGGGGAAGATCAGTTCGGATTCCATAGAAATATGGGAACACGTGAGGCAATACTGACCCTACGACTTATCTTAGAAGCTAGATTAAGGAAAGGCAAACCTACGTTTCTAGCATTTGTAGACTTGGAGAAAGCTTTTGACAGTGTTGACTGGAATACTCTCTTTCAAATTCTGAAGGCGTCAGGAGTAAAATACAGGGAGCGAAAGGCTATTTACAATTTGTACAGAAACCAGATGGCAGTTATAAGAGTCGAGGGACATGAAAGGGAAGCAGTGGTTGGGAAAGGAGTGAGACAGGGTTGTAGCCTCTCCCTGATGTTATTCAATCTGTATATTGAGCAAGCAGTAAAGGAAACAAAAGAAAAATTCGGAGGAGGTATTAAAATCCATGGAGAAGATATAAAAACTTTGAGGTTCGCCGATGACATTGTAATTCTGTCAGAGACAGCAAAGGACTTGGAAGAGCAGTTGAACGGAATGGACAGTGTCTTGAAAGGCGGATATAAGATGAACATGAACAAAAGCAAAACGATGATAATGGAATGTAGTCGAATTAAGTCGGGTGATGCTGAGGGAATTAGATTAGGAAATGAGACACGTAAAGTAGTAAAGGAGTTTTGCTATTTGGGGAGCAAAATAACTGATGATGGTCGAAGTAGAGAGGATATAAAATGTAGACTGGCAATGGCAAGGAAAGCGTTTCTGAAGAAGAGAAATTTGTTAACATCGAGTATAGATTTAAGTGTCAGGAAGTCGTTTCTGAATGTATTTGTATGGAGTGTAGCCATGTATGGAAGTGAAACATTGACGATAAATAGTTTGGACAAGAAGAGAATAGAAGCTTTCGAAATGTGGTGCTACAGAAGAATGCTGAAGTTTAGATGGGTAGATCACATAACTAATGAGGAGGTATTGAATAGGATTGGGGAGAATAGGAGTTTGTGGCACAACTTGACTAGAAGAAGGGATCGGTTGGTAGGACATGTTCTGAGGCATCAAGGGATCACCAATTTAGTATTGGAGGGCAGCGTGGAGGGTAAAAATCGTAGAGGGAGACCAAGAGATGAATACACTAAGCAGATTCAGAAGGATGTAGGTTGCACTAGGTACTGGGAGATGAAGAAGCTTGCACAGAATAGACTAACATGGAGAGCTGCATCAAACCAGTCTCAGGACTGAGGACCACAACAACAACAACATGTGCATAGCAGTAGTTGGACAAAGTATGTACATCCCCACTCTTCATTGTTGCCAAATTTATTCAAGACGGCGGCGATGACGTCATCCAAGATGGCGGCCAGAAAGACAGCTGATGACGCAAGTACCATTTCTTTCCCGCCATTTTCTTAGATTAGTAGTGGTTGCATTGTCCTGATGGATTTTGAACTTCCTGCCGGGGGGGCGGTGGGGGGGGGGGGCGTGGCATGGTGTGTATGGAGGGGGGTGTGGCACTTTCCCATCATCTTGGATAATGGTACTTGCATCATCAACTGACGTCATGGCCGCCATCTTGGATGACATCATGTGCTGCTGCCAAGTCTACATGCCACCACTTTGATGACGTCATCGCCGCCATCTTGAATAAATTTGGCAACAATGGAGAGTGGGGCCATACATACTTTGTTCCACTAGTCATACACACAAATACACTCTACAAAAAAAATGAAATTTCAGAGAAATTGGATGATTTATTCAGGAGTCAGAGTTTCACAAACTGAGCAACTGAATAACGTTTTGATCCACCTCTAGCTCTTATCCGGGCAGTTATCCAGCTTGGCATTAATTGATTCAGTTGTTGGATATTGTGCCAAATTCTCACCAACAGGCGCGTTAGGTCGTCGAAGTCCAGAGATGGTGTAATGCTCCAGACGTTCTCGATTTGGGAGAGATCTGGCGACCTTGCTGGTCAAGGTGGGGTTTAACAAGCACTCTCATCATGTGTGAGCAGGCATTATCTTGCTGAAATGTAAGGCCAGGATGGCTTGCCATGTAGGGCAACAAAAATGGGGCGTAGAATGTCGTTGACGCGCCGTTGTGCTATAATGCTGGTCATCGTGGCACATTTCAGGCGGTGCTGATCACTGACAATCATTCTATCGCAGTCAATGATATTTCATGCCGAAGACGTGTCTGCGGTCGCCCACCATACGACCTGACAAACGGGCGATGTGGTCTGGGCTGCCGGCCTCTGTGGCCGAGCGGTTCTAGGCGCTACAGTGTGGAGCCGCGCGACCGCTACGGTCGCAGGTTCGAATCCTGCCTCGGGCATGGATGTGTGTGATGTCCTTAGGTTAGTTAGGTTTAAGTGGTTCTAAGTCTAGGGGACTGATGACCTCAGATGTTGAGTCCCATAGTGCTCAGAGTCATTTGAACCATTTTTTTGGTCTGGGGTGTCATTTAATTTCATAGCAGGACCCCTTTGGTTGTCATCTGCAGCACCCTCACAACACAGCCCCGTTTTGCTGCCCTTCATGGCAAGCCGTCCTGGGTTTATATTTCAGCAAGATAATCTTCTTCTTCTTCTTCTTCAGGAGCTCTACATCCCTTGGTGAGCCTTGGCTTCTTCAACAATCTCCCTCCACACTTCTCGGTTATTTGCTGCTCTTTTCCACCCCCGCACTCCCATATTGGTGATATCCATTATTACCTCGTCGATCCATCTTCTTCTAGGTCTCCCTTTTCGCCTAACTGAACGGATCATACCTTTCATCATTTTCTTTGGAATTCTATCCTCTGCCATTCTCTCCAAGTGTCCTAGCCATCGTATTCGCTGTGATTTAACAAATTTTACTATGTTTCTGCCTTGTATTAACTCCTGTAATTCGGCATTGTAGCGTATTCTCCAGCCTTCTTTCTACCTTATTGGCCCATAGATTTTGCGTAGTATTTTCCGCTCAATGCTTCTTAGAGCATTTTTATCGCGTTCTGTCAACGTCCATACCTCTGAGCCGTATGTGATAACTGGGCGGACTAGGGAAATGTATATTAGCAATTTAGTTTTTCTTGTAACAAGGCTACTTTTGAAAAGCTGCATATTTGCAAAGTAAGCTCTGTTTCCTGCTTGTATTCTTTCCCTTATAGCCTTTCCAATACTGTTATCATTTGTTATTAGGGCTCCCAAGTAGTTAAAAGAGGACACTCCATTGAAGCATTTCCCATTGATGTTTAGGTTTTTAGGGGTTCTTCTGGCCTCAGATTGTGACATTACCATATATTTTGTTTTGTTTACATTTACTATGAGGCCAATTTTTAAGGCTTCTGTTTCCATTGCCCGGTATGTTTCTAGGAGTGTATTGGTATTTCTTCCTACTATAGCAATGTCATCAACATATGCACATACCTGGCTAGTTTTCATAAATATGGTGCCTCTTTTGTTGATTTTATTTACTGCACTATGCAGGGCTATGTTGAATAGGACAGTGGAGAGACTATCCCCTTGCTTCACACCTTTATTAAAGTCAAAGCTTTCACTTGTTCTGCTAAGGACCTTTACTTTTGCTTTTGTCTCTGTCATTGTCATTCTGATTAGTCTTATTAATTTAGCACATATACCAACTTCTTTCAGTACTCTGCATAGTTCTTGCCGATTTATGCTGTCAAAGGCTTGTTTGAAATCGATCAATAAGAAATGCAGATCTATATCATATTCATAGAACTTTTCCATCATTTGCCTTATCACAAATATTTGATCAGTTGTTCCTCTGCCCGGTCGAAAGCCACACTGATATTCCCCTAGTATGCCTTCTGCACACTTCCGTATCCTTTCGTTTAATATACTTGTGAAGATCTTATAAGCTGTACTTAGGAGTGTTACACCTCTACAGTTTTCACATGCTGTTCTGTCCCCTTTCTTATAAATGGGGACTATTATTCCAATTTTCCAATTATCTGGCATAGTTTCTGTTTCCCAAATATCTGATATTAATGTGTGCAGTTCCTTTATTACAGCCTCACCACCAGTTTTTATTAATTCAGCGATTATGCTGTCTTCCGCAGGGGCTCGATTGTTTTTTGACTTGTGCACAGCCTGGGAGACCTCTTGTGGTGTTGGCTTTCTTGCCTCATTGGTTTCATTGTCTACTTCCAGCTCCACTCTTCCCACCTGTGCAGCTGTCTCTTCATCTTCAGCAAGATAACGTCCGCTCGCATACGGCGGCTGTTTCTACTGCTTGTCTCCGTGCTTGGCAAGCCCTACCTAGGCCGGCGAGGTCGCTTGATCTGTCCTCAATTGAGAACATGCAGGTAGGGCCTCCAAAACAAGCTGGGTTTTTTACGATCTAACGCACCAGCTGGACAGAATCTGGCACGATACCACTCAGGGGGAAATCCAAAGAGTCTGTCACTCAATGTAAACCCGAATAACTGGTTGCATAAGAGTCAGAGCGGACCACGGTGTTACTGACTGGTGAATTTGTGAAGCTCTTTTCCACGAATAAATCATCCAATGTTTCTGAAATTGTACGGTAGTCATTTGTTTGCCTGTACAAGTACATCACATCTACCGACTTCCGTCCTATTCGGAAAATTCCTTCGTGGTGCCGCTTTTTTTGTCTTAAAATCTATTATGATCTAGTTGAATACTTTATATCCTAAAAGTTTGAAAAAATATTCATTGTTTGTAATTAATTCTTCTACTATACTCTATAAATGCTTTAAGTTTTTTCAGTTAAACTTAATCCAATAAATTTAAGTCTACTTGAGGTTACTATTAAGTACTTCTTTTCACAACGAATACCACACTGAACAGCGTGTTGACAATGGTGACGTAACTTTTCTTCTTTGTAGTTCTGTGTGTGTACTGCAGAGTGTAAGTACAAGAATCTAATTACTGAAAAATGTGATTACTTAAGGGGCTCCGGAAAGGCTCAAAATCATGAAAAGTTCAATTTTTACTTTTTTGCGTTTTCTGAATCTGCAGACTATATTACCTTTTAATACATATATATTATTTATTCAATTCCGAAGACTACAACTATTTTTAAATTTTTTTTGAAATGTGTTCTACATGGGCGTGACCCACTGTGGCGCTGTTAAACTGCTGTCAAATGGTGTTATTATTAACGTCCGTGTTCATCAGGTACATTTTAGTGATGTGAGATAAAGTATGTGTTGTGGCTAACCTGTGATGGTTCAATATATATCGCTGGTGTGATTGTCGATTGTTTCATGTTTATTTACTCTGTCGTTATCTCGAAAATATTCGTAATTAATTCTGTTTCTTGAGTCTCTGTTTTGTTGAAGTATAATAATGAGTAAAAGTAAAGTTATTAGAAATCCTCTGAAGGCTTTTAAGAAAAGGAGAAATGTTGGAAAGCCAAAGGTATGTGTTATTACTGTAAACAATAAAGACGATAACCAAGTGAGTGAACTTAACCTCTCAAGTACACCTGCCCATAGCAGTCAAAGTGGGAAAGAAAATACTTCACAGAAGAAGCTTGGTTCAATGAGTGTAAACTATGAATGTTTTATGGGCGAATCTGATGTGAATGAAATATTTGATATGTCGGTTCTCAAAGGAATTTTTTCAAACTGTGTAAGATGTATTCATTGTAGTGAAGTTGGTCTGGAACTCTCCATAATAAAGCACGTAGGACTTGCTAGTGAAATACAACTGAAATGTGATAAGTGTTCATACATGACCACCTTTTGGAACAGTGTTGCAGTAACTGCAACTGAAGAAAATGGTAGCAAAATCTACGAACACAGCAACGAGCGATGCTTGCTTTAGACAAGGAACGCCTTCGGGCTGCAGACAGGGCTGTAAAGAGTCTAGAAATACAAGCAAGAGTAAACAGGAGGAGGAACAAGAGGAAGCTGGAGGAGGAGTTTGCAGAGGATGAAGATAATCCATCCTATGGACCTGGAATGCACTAAAAAGTTAATCCAATCTTTGTCGCTCGATTCCCAAAACTTTTATTTTCTCATACTAATTACATGTTTTCTAAGCATCTTCCAAACATATTTGTTTCAAACTTTCAGTAAATGTTACACAGTACCTTCTGCATAATTTAACACAGCCTTTTTCCAAACAACTGTATATTTTTGAATATATAAATAAAAAATTGCAAAAAAATGTTGTGAATTTTCATTACAATTGAAAAAAAATCATCTTTAATAACTGAACTAAAATTTTGTAAAATCCCTGTGTTAAGTTGTAGCCCATATTCCAATAAATAATCTGTAAAAAGTTCAACTTCCTACCTCAAATACTTTGTGAGGAAAGATGTAATTTATAAGCGTTATTTTAACATTGCAAGTATAGGGCGTTCCGGAGCCCCTTAAGCCCTTGTACCGCTCAGTCGAGTAAACAGTGGTGTGTTGCCTGACGCCATAATAAACTAATCTCACAACGAGAAAAATGTTTCACACACGGATGTACCACACCGTTGTCTGAAATGCTCTTTGTATAACACGAATATAGTTTCCAAACTGAATGTAAGCTACCTGATCTAATCAGTGATTAACTCTGTAATGACATTATACTGTATGTATACTGTAACTGTATGACTGTGGCCCTGAACTATTCTTGCAATTACTTCGAAACCGTAAAGGTTCTCTCGAACGTGTAGCAAAGCAAGCTGCGTCAATGGTTCAAATGGCTCTGAGCACTTTGGGACTTGACTTCTGAGATTATCAGTCCCCTAGAACTTAGAACTACTTAAACCTAACTAACCTAAGGACATCACACACATCCATGCCCGACGCGGAATTCGAACCTACGACCGTAGTAACAGCGCGGTTCCATACTGAAGCGCCCGGAACCGCTCTGCCACAGCGGCCTCTCAGGCAGCAAGTAGTCGCAAAGTAAAGACTGCCTACTGCTGCCGAAGGCGGAAAGCACCAAGTCTGCACTCCGCCCCCGTGTCAGGAAGCTGGAGTGAAGAGAAAGACTGCCCAAGCAGAACACTGTGTCTGTTCTGCCTTCAGTTTCGCGTCTAAGACCGCTCACCAATGAAATGAAAGCTTGTTCGTCCCTAGCCAATGGCGTAATTGTTTGGCTGTTGTTTTTCTCCTACCAAAAGTTGTGAAGAACTTAATATCTGTCCGCAGCTCGTGGTCGTGCGGTAGCCTTCTCGGTTCCCACACCGGGTTCCCGGGTTCGATTCCCGGCGGGGTCAGGGATTTTCTCTGCCTCGTGATGACTGGGTGTTGTGTGATGTCCTTAGGTTAGTTAGGTTTAAGTAGTTCTAAGTTCTAGGGGACTGATGACCATAGATGTTAAGTCCCATAGTGCTCAGAGCCATTTTGAACTTAATATCGAGTCTCCTGGTCTCCTGACTCTCTGCTCTGACGATCGTGCACCATTTGAGAACATACGTCACCAATTCGCTTTTTGATTTCCACCAATTTGCGGTCTTTTTAAAGAACATCTTATGCGTTTCTCTCTTATTGATGGCAAAAAGGAAAGAATCTCCGATCTTATCAAAGTTTTGACATCTGTTTGTTGCACGCTTGCACTGAGGGGCGAAAAAAATATTCTGAAAATGAGGCCTCCCTTTAGAAATCCCTGGGCAAGATGCAGTGCTTCCAGGAGACAACATCTCGCCACAAGGGCCTAGCTGTAAGCTGTCTATTTAGTCGCTGAGACGAGCCTCCGCGGAACACAATTTTTTAAGCTTTCTGCTGAATTCTCGTGTTGTGCCCTGCGTCCTAAAGAGCATGAGGTAGCGAAATTTGGCCGTGGGGCGCCAGCCTGTCGCCAGAGCTCGAACAGTACCGTTGTCCAAAGGCCTACGTGGCCCATGTGCAGATTGGGTGGGTGTGGCCTCCACCACGTATGTCTGGTTTACCAGTGCCCTGCCTGACGGGTGAGGGGGGGGGGAGGGAGAGTAGTGGGGGGGGGGAGGGTTGTGAGGGGGGGGAGTTCTCATCTCACGGCCCTGGTCTGTGAAAAGTTGACTCTCTCATGCACAGAGACCCAACTGAAATACAAACAAGAAAAAAAATGATTTGACCTCTACGACGACTGTTAATTACAACTCGAATTAAAAATCAATTTGATCGACCTATTTGATTTTAGTCGTTGGTTGATTATATTTGCATATCAGAATAATAAGAAACGTCAAGTCGAAAACGGGTTGACGTTTTTCGTCTCTAGCGGAGTTGGAGATTTTTGAAAGAAGCTCGCTACGAAGCGGCTGCCTCTTCAGCATTTAGTGGTAATAGTGAAAAGACTGTGCGACTGTTCCCCTGTCTTCGTCATATATCTCACTTAATTTTTCCCTCGCTCAGGGAGTGAATCGGATAGAAAGGCAAATCGATGTCAGTACGAAATACCCTCCGCCATACGCTGCACAGTAGCTTTCAGGGTATGCAAATTTAACCCAAAGTCAATTGAGACAACATCGGAGTTCTATCAGTTTCTGAATATTTGGGGGTCGATGCTGCTTCACGTCCGTGGAAGTAAACCTGAAATTTACCCCACACGTGACCCCTGGGTGGTGCTATGAAGGCAACAAAATTGGCAGCCAGACAATCTTTCTAGATCTCCTGGCTATACGAGAAGCACATAAGTTTAGCCATACGCTAAATAAATAACAAAATAAATCTGAATATTTTTGTACGAGACAGCAATGCTCTCTGGTGAATCGTTAAAGAGACACTATCCGACGAGAAGTGTGCATGCGACCCTTCGTAATGCAGAACTAGCCACTAGACGTTGTAACCTCCCCACAAAATTCTTTTCTCATTTAACCTTCCCACAAAATTCTTTTCTCATTTAACGTAAGCTCAAAACAGAAAAATTCCTAAACTTCTCAACAGTAAAAATTATAATTATGTCGTTCACATTCAGTGTAACGTCCCAACAAAAAACTACAATGTAACTAACCTCTCAATTAAATTGTCGCTCACTTATGACTTCTCAATAACTGACTGTGAATTTAACCTGGTAAATTTTGGACGTCAGCGGTGCTGCGTCATGGCCCTGAAAGATCAATCTGAATAAAGAAGAGAAAAATTCTTACCTCAATGAAGTCGCCGGATAACGCATATATATCTGCTCTTACAATAAATTTTTCTGGCACAGCCCTGTGCAATGCTGGCCGATAGATTTGTCATTTGTGAAAGGGAAACAACTGATTTTTCTTTTGCAATAATCGGGATGATCATGGATTGGAGAAATTAGTAAATTCTTTAAGTTGAAATGAATGGTTGTTAAAAATTACTTTATATGAGAAAGATTATTATTAGGACATTTTTAAAACATTTACATGGGAGTTCAGATAACATTACTAGATATGCGCGAGGCTGCTTTTTACCTTATACAATAATACTCAGGCTCCGGCATCGCTGCACCGCGACCGGCCCAGCAAACATGATACACCACACCAGAGCAGAGCAGACTGCAGACTGGCAACAACTTACTGCTACAGCTACACAGTTCCTACTGCAGCCAACACTGCTCTCTGGTCAGTGATTCTCTTGTACCGTTCATATTGCAGGCAGCGCATGAGCAAAACATCGAAATTACATCTGCTCGGACCTCTTACAACGTCACGAGCGGCAGATCCGCCAATAAAAAAGGAGAGAGGGAGTATTATGCTGTCTGCAGAAAAGCAGTAACAGCAGATTGGGATGGTGAGAAGAGAACGTGGATTAATGATGGGATGTCACCTGAGTAAGAAATAGATTACGGATATTTCAACCCTTCTAAGTCAGTTTATCTATTGAGGACGACGATCCACGACTGTGATTTAAATTTGCGATTTATCTGGTAATAAATATGCAACCAGTCGCTTTTTTTTTAGTTGTTTGATACTACTTATTCGACGATAAACAATGTTTTCGAGACACTGCAGATTCATCATCAGATGGAGGTGTTACAAGAATATTATGCTTTGGACTAGGTCTAGTAGCTAGGTGCATTCCTGATGCTGCTGGCAGAAATGACGGAAATTTAGCAACCGGTGACGACACGTGAAATGCAGTGCGCTGTAAGTACCTGAAACATAAGCAACTTCTCTTTCGTAAGCGTTTCGTCACCGATTACAAAATCTCCGACGTTTCTGCCACCAGCATCAGCACTGCATCTAGCTACTACACCTGGTCCACAGCATAAAATAAATGTCGTGTGACTAGGGCCTCCGGTCGGGTAGACCGCTCGCCTGGTGCAAGTCTTTCGATTTGACGCCACTTCGGCGACTTGCGCATCGATGGGGATGAAATGATGATGATTAGGAGAACACAAGACCCACTCCCTGAGCGCAGAAAATCTCCGACCCAGCCGAGAATCGAACCCGGGCCCTTAGGATTGACATTCCGTCGCGCTGACCACTTTTTTTGCCCATTATATCAATTCTAATATACACTACTGGCCATTAAAATTGCTCCACCACGAAGATGACGTGCTACAGACGCGAAATTTAATCGACAGGAAGAAGATGCTGTGATATGCAAATGATTAGCTTTTCAGAGCATTCACACAAGGTTGGCGCCGGTGGCGACACCTACAACGTGCTGAGATGAGGAACATTTCCAGCCGATTTCTCATACACAAACAGCAGTTGACCGGCGTTGCCTGGTGAAACGTTGTTGTGATGCCTCGTGTAAGGAGGAGAAATGCATACCGTCACGTTTCCGACTTTGATAAAGGTCGGATTGTAGCCTATCGCGATTGCGGTTTATCGTATAGCGACATTGCTGCTCGCGTTGGTCGAGATCCAATGACTGTTAGCACAATATGGAATCGGTCGGTTCAGCAGTAATACAGAACGCCGTGCTGGATCCCAACGGCCTCGTATCACTAACAGTCGAGATGACGGGCATGTTATCCGCATGGCTGTAACGGATCGTGCAGCCACGTCTCGATCCCTGAGTCAACAGATGGGGACGTTTGCCAGACAACAACAATCAGCACGAACAGTTCGACGACGTTTGCAGCAGCATGGACTATCAGCTCGGAGACCAGGGCTGCGGTTGCCCTTGACGCTGCATCACAGACAGGAGCGCCTGCGATGGTGTACTCAACGACGAACCTGGGTGCACGAATGGCGAAACGTTATTTTTTCGGATGAATCCAGGTTCTGTTTACAGCAACTTGATAGTCGCATCTGTGTTTGGCGACATCGCGATGAACGCACATTGGAAGCGTGTATTCGTCATCGCCATACTGGCGTATCACCTGGGGTGATGGTATGGGGTGCCATTGGTTACGGGTCTTGGTCACCTCTTGTTCGCATTGGCGGCACTTTGAACAGTGGACCTTACATTTCAGATGTGTTACTACCTGTGGCTCTACCCTTCATTCGATCCCTGCGAAACCCTGCATTTCAGTAGGATAATGCACGACCGCATGTTGCAGGTCCTGTACGGGCCTTTCTGGGTGCAGAAAATGTTCGACTGCTACCCTGGCCAGCACATCCTCCAGATCTCTCACCGATTGAAAACGTCTGCTCAATGGTGGCCGAGCAACTGGCTCGTCACAATACGCCAGTCACTACTCTTGATGAACTGTGGTATCGTGTTGAAGCTGCATGGGCAGCTGTACCTGTACACACCATCCAAGCTCTGTTAGACTCAATGTCCAGGCGTATCAAGGCCGTTATTCCGGCCAGAGGTGGTTGTTCTGGTGCTGATTTCTCAGGATCTACGCACCCAAATTGCGTGAAAATGTAGTCGCATGTCAGTTCCAGTATAATATATTTGTCCAATGGATTCCCGTTTATTATCTGCATTTCTTCTTGGTGTGGCAATTTTAATAGCCAGTAGTGTAAGTAGTAAAGAATGTGAAAGGGTTGAAAAAAATAATGAAACTGACGAACAGGACTCGATCCAGGGGTCCGGCCAGTATGGGGCTTGAACGTTAACCACTTTTTTTTTTAAAGATGCAATAATCTGTTTTAAAAAGCTAACAGCGTATACAATGCAACAATTCTTCAAGATACAATTTGAACAAATACAAATGATTGTTAGTTTAACAAAAACATTAGAAAAACTTTAAATACAACAAAATATAACAAATTCTGTCTTCTTCCTTTTTTATTTTTTTTCGATGCATGAGACCGTTGCGTCATGTGACGGGTAGGCATGGCACACCCCAACTTTGAGGGGGATCAACGAAGACGCTGCGGAGATAACAGGAAAAAGTTTGTCGGTAAGACGGTTTTCGGATGAGTGTGCTACGCGCGATCACAATTTTGCGCCAGAAGTCGAGGACTGTATGCGGACCACACTGAAAGAGGTATTCTAAAGGCCTGTCCTCGAAACCAAATGAGTGTATGGTGCTTAACAAGAGGGTAGTGAAATGTCGGGGGCAACGACAAGAAATCTGCGGTTACCGTCGTTGGCGGGGCACGGAGGTAAAAGCCCACGATTCGTTGGATGAGGAGCCATACGTTTTGTTTCAGGGGACACGTAAGACGGCGCTCGTCGGTGTCTTCGAGCTGGCAGTCAGGGCAGAGTGGGGAGGTGGCCAGTCCTATGCGATAAAGTCGACTATTAGTCCGGAATTTGCCATAGACTAAAACGTATTGCCGGCCGCGGTGGTCTAGCGGTTCTGGCGCTGCAGTCCGGAACCGCGGGACTGCTACGGTCGCAGGTTCGAATCCTGCCTCGGGCATGGGTGTGTGTGATGTCCTTAGGTTAGTTAAGTTTAAGTAGTTCTAAGTTCTAGGGGACTTATGACCTAAGATGTTGAGTCCCATAGTGCTCAGAGCCATTTGAACCATGAAAGGTGGCTACACTGAGCCACAGCGCCAGAGATCGCGCTAGAGAGTATTGTTCCGCCGCCTCCACTGGCAGTGATTATTGAGAACTCGTAGTGGGCAGTGCTGAGATGTCGTAGTGAGGAGTGTTTGTTGAGATGAGCTAGTAGGCAGTGCTTGCTGAGATGTGATACTGAAAAGTTCTTGTTGAGATGTGATAGTAGCGAGTCGGTGTGGAGAGATTGTAATGTCTAGAGTGCTTTTCATCAATATAAATTAAGGTAACAAACTACTTATCTTTTTTTTCTCATTATTTCAATGTCCTGAATAATGCGTCATTACAGGTTCAGTCAACAAAGCATCTGGCTTGTGTTCTTGTATTAGAGTGTAATTCTGGTTTTCTTGAGTAATTATGGTATTTCTATTTTCTTTAATTAATTCAGTATAAATGATATTTAAAATTTCTTGTGTTGTTGAAGAAGAACCGTGCCAGATGCGTACGTTGAGTCATACTTCCACAGAGAGAACAGTTACACTTGTGCTTAGGTTTCGTAGGTTTTATAGTTGCTGGGGACTTAATTAATTAATTGTGTTAATGAAAATTTCCATTTCATTCTTTGTTGTTGTTCTATGCAGTCAGATTGCGTAATAATACTAGTCAGGGCCAACCGTTACGAGACTTCGTAACCGAACAGACAGCTACTGAAGCAAAAAATTAAAATTATTTGCATTTTTTATTTTAATTAAGCCCCCATGCAACCATTTTAACTAAAACGTAACAGACTTCAAACACAGACGACGGCGAAAAGGGTGCATTCACAGACGCCAAACCGTTCGCCAGTTAATGTCAGGGTACTGTAGCACCATGGGGTCGCAAGGGTTGGACAGCATAAACAAACGATAGTAGCCTTTTTTACGGGGAGGACGGGTGACTGGAAGATCGGCCCGAACGTAGCTAAGTTCTAGGAAACAATTGGCGACATGGTACAATAATGGAGAAATAGGTGCCACATTGATCGGTGGATGCCACTCAGCCACCGGGGGCGGACGTCCACAGCATAATGTTGTTGTAGCGCCTCCATCAGGTGATGAGCCTGCAGCTCCTGGAAAACATGTTTATGGTTGAATAAATAGCATCAAACAACTAAAAAAAGCGACTGCTTGGATATTTATTACCAGATAAATCGCCTTCTGAATCAGCCCAGTCGATAGTCAGTGACGGGCTTGTGAAGTAGAGAGGTGAATGAACAATCGCAGCTAAATCGAGACTAGACAGAACCGACTGGCAGATGTCGAGCACTGCAGAGGGTAGCTGTGAAAAAATATCAGCAGGAACAATCGCTCGTGAGTTCCAAACTGCTACGAGCAGCCCAGCTAACACAATAACTGTGCGGAGGGAGTTAAAGAGAATTGTACCCCATGGTCGACGAGCAGCTTCCAGTAATACACGCATATCTGCACTCAGTATTAATTGTCACAAGGCACACATTTCTGTACTCAGTGTTGACAGACGCTTGAGGTCGTGTAAAGAGATACGCCATCGCATAGTGGATGATTTTAAGTGCTAAATCACGCTATGCTTTAGGGCAATCTGATGGAAGTGTTTGGGTCTGACGAATGCCTGGAGAACGTTACCTGCCGTCATGCGTAGTGCCGACAAATGTAGTGCGGAGGTGGTGGTGTTACGGTGTGAGGGCGTTTTCCGTGGTTAGGGTGTGGTCCCCATACTGCGCTAAATGCGGAAGCATATGAACAGGTTTTACAGGAAATTTTGGAAATTTGTGGTAAGTTCCTATGGGACGAATTGCTGACGTCATCGGTCCCTATGCTTACACACTACTTAATCTCACTTAAACTAATTTACACTATAGAAAAACACACACACACACAACCACACACCCATGCCCGAGGGAGGACTCGAACCTCCGGCGGGGGAGAGCAGCGCGAACCGTGGCAAGGCGCCTGAGACCGCGCGGCTACCCCGCTTTCACAGCATTGTGTACCTCGTACAGTAGAGGAACATTTCGGAGACGACGATTGATTGTATCACCATTGCAACGCAACCTGTTATAAAGCAGTATCTGTGAGGCAATTTTTTTTTTTTTTTGACATTAACATTCCTGAAATGGACTGGCCTGCCCAGAGTCCCGACCTGAAAACAATGGAACACATTTCGGATGAGTTACAATGTAGACTTCGCTTCAGACCTCAACTTCACTATCTTTTCTGAATGCGCTGTCATTCACCGACGGGCATCCAGACATCTTATTGAGTGTCACCAGCAAATTCAACCCGTCATAAGACTGGACACAACCCATAGCAATGCCCCTTAATAGGTGTCCGACTACATTTGATCACATAGTCTAATGTAATTACGATTTAATTACTTTTGATTATGGGAGTATGCAGTGATCAATGTTATTACAAATATTTACTATCAAAAACAATCTTGATCACAAATTATTTATTCTGGTGACTGGTTCCGACCACAACTGTCGTCATCCTCAGATCAATGAGAAAGAACCTCCTTTGGTGGTAAATCACTACGAGTGATTTACCAACGAAGGAGACAATTTCCAGAAAAAATCTTTCACTCTGCTCTGATTTGAAATCTCTTACGAGATTAAAGCTGTGTACGGTTTTTACTCAGTTATTAAAAGGTGAACTGAGAGTCTCTGACAATGTAATAGTGTGACCTTGACCTGCAGCCAGTGTCTCACTTAACCACAAAAATGTACATTTGTGTACTGGTGGTCCCCCTTATTTTTTCTGCTAATAGATCAGTTAACTTGTCCAAATGTCGCCCATGAGAAACATACCACCATCTTTCTACAGCAATTACTGGAACAGTGCCAACATTAAATTTTGCACCTGTCCGAAGGAGCCCCCTCAACTCCACATCCACTCGCTTAAGAACCAAACTGACTCAGTGCCAATCATGACACCACAGAAGCTCCACACAACCCACATTTGTGTTCTCAGTTGCTGTTTCTATTTTGTCCATGCCATCCCCAATACTGCATTTTTGGTTTTTAGCCAGTCTGTTTCAAGCTCCGCCAACTATAAACACCTTATCGTCTTGAAGGTCTCCTCGAGTTTGCCGCCGGACCCTTAGTACAGCACCGGCGGCAACAATACAGGGTGATTCAAAAAGAATACCACAACTTTAAAAATGTGTATTTAATGAAAGAAACATAATATAACCTTCTGTTATACATCATTACAAAGAGTATTTAAAAAGGTTTTTTTCACTCAAAAACAAGTTCAGAGATGTTCAATATGGCCCCCTCCAGACACTCGAGCAATATCAACCCGATACTCCAACTCGTTCCACACTCTCTGTAGCATATCAGGCGTAACAGTTTGGATAGCTGCTGTTTTCTCGTTTCAAATCATCAATGGTGGCTGGGAGAGGTGGCCGAAACACCATATCCTTAACATACCCCCATAAGACAAAATCGCAGGGGGTAAGATCAGGGCTTCTTGGAGGCCAGTGATGAAGTGCTCTGTCACGGGCTGCCTGTCGGCCGATCCATCGCCTCGGGTAGTTGACGTTCAGGTAGTTACGGACAGATAAGTGCCAATGTGGTGGCGCTCCATCCTGCTGAAATATGAATTGTTGTGCTTCTTGTTCGAGCTGAGGGAACAGCCAATTCTCTAACATCTCCAGATACTGTAGTCCAGTTACAGTAGCACCTTCGAAGAAAAATGGACCAAAAACTTTATTGGCTGAAATGGCACAGAAAACGTTCACCATAGGCGAGTCACGTTCATACTGAGTTGTTTCCCGCGGATTCTCAGTGCCCCATATAGAGACATTGTGACGGTTGACTTTCCCGTTAGCCGGCCGAAGTGGCCGTGCGGTTAAAGGCGCTGCAGTCTGGAACCGCAAGACCGCTACGGTCGCAGGTTCGAATCCTGCCTCGGGCATGGATGTTTGTGATGTCCTTAGGTTAGTTAGGTTTAACTAGTTCTAAGTTCTAGGGGACTAATAACCTCAGCAGTTGAGTCCCATAGTGCTCAGAGCCATTTGACTTTCCCGTTAGTGTGGAAAGTTGCTTCATCACTAAACACAATCTTTGAAACGAAAGATTCATCTGTTTCCATTTGAGCAAGGATAAAATCACAGAAATCGATTCTTTTAATCTTATCAGCTGCAGACAGTGCTTGAACCAATTTCAGACGATAAGGTTTCATAACTAACCTTTTTCGTAGGACTCTCCATACAGTTGATTGTGGAATTTGCAGCTCTCTGCTAGCTCTGCGAGTCGATTTTCCTGGGCTGCGAACAAATGCTTGCTGGATGCGTGCTACATTTTCATCACTCGTTCTCGGCCGTCCAGAACTTTTCCCTTTGCACAAACACCCATCCTCTGTAAACTGTTTATACCAACGTTTAATACACCACCTATCAGGAGGTTTAACACCATACTTCGTTCGAAATGCACGCTGAACAACTGTCGTCGATTCACTTCTGCCGTACTCAATAACACAAAAAGCTTTCTGTTGAGCGGTCGCCATCTTAGCATCAACTGACGCTGACGCCTAGTCAACAGCGCCTCAAGCGAACAAATGTACAACTAAATGAAACTTTATAGCTCCCTTAATTCGCCGACCGATAGTGCTTAGCTCTGCCTTTTGTCGTTGCAGAGTTTTAGATTCCTAAAGTTGTGGTATTCTTTTTGAATCACCCTGTATATCGCACTCAAAGACTGTTTTCAAACACTTGGGCTGGCCTCACCGAAAAGCTTTCTGGTTTGACGTGCGATAGGTTCCACGTCCTACTAGGAGGAAAACCGTCGCCTCTGTTAATCAAATTGGCTGCCAGCTTAATTTCAATTGTCACTTTATAAACACTGTTCCAAAAACCGGAAGTGTTGGTTACTATCAAAGTCTCGTCAAATTTCATACTGTGTTCCTCTTTTAAGAAATGTTGTGACACCGTCGACTCTTCCGGCTGTTGTAGCTTCGTATGACGGCCGTGTTCCACGCACGTGTCCCGAGTTCTGCGAATCGCACGCCCAGTATAAACATCTCCACATTAACATGGAATTTTGTATATATCCGGGTCCCTAAGCCCCAAATCATCTTTCAAAGAGGCGTGTAGAGCCCTAAACTTGGAACGGAACACGTTCTTAATGTAAAAAATACTTAAAATTCTTCCAGTGTTAAACGATATGCCCCCAGCATAATGAACAAAGGCCACAGCTCTTTACTCCTCTTCATGCACCTCCAGGAATGGTTCAGAGTCCATAGCCCGACACATCTGCTTCTCAGAGTATCCATTTCCCTTAAAAAGAGCCATCAAATGTGAAAGTTCTTGGGTTAAGCTGTCCACGTCGCAGATGGCATTTGCTCTGCGTCCCAAAGTCCTACGGATGCCATTGCGTTGGTTTGGCGGATGGCATCTGTTTGAATGCTGGTACCGATTGCTGTGTGTTGGCTTCCGATGAACACCATTTTGTTTTTTGTAAACCACAACTTCCAAAAATCGAAGCCTCCCATCACTTTGAACCTCCAACGTAAATTGAATGCTGGGATGAAGACAGCTGAAATGGTCCAAAAACCTGTTGAGAGCATCACGCTCATGAGGCCAGACGAAAAAGGTATCACCTACGTATCTCCAGAAGGACTTTCCTTGCAAATATGAAGTCCTCAGTGCTCTATCCTCGAAGTGGCGACCATGGCCGATAAAGGACTATCCATAGCCACGCCGTCATTCCGCTGGAGAATGTTGCCATTAAATGAAAAGTACGTGGGTGCCAGCACATGACATCAACAACTCTTCACCCAGTTTTTCAGTAATCAAAGTAAGGGACTATTACAGAGGAACTCGTGCAAATAGAGATACCACATCAAAACCCACTAGTAAATCCGAACGACCCAGCCTCAAAGATTTCACCCGTCAAATAATACGAACCAAATTGGATAGATGATGATCAAAAAAATGGTTCAAATGGCTGTGAGCACTATGGGACTTAACTTCTGAGGTCATCAGTCCCCTAGAACTTAGAACTACTTAAACCTAACTAACCTAAGGACATCACACACATCCATGCCCGAGGCATGTTTCGAACCTGCGACTGTAGCGGTCGCACGGTTCCAGACTGTAGCGCCTAGAACCGCTCGGCCACACCGGCCGGCAGATGATGTTGACACTTGACAACATACGTGCCGAGAACAGATGGTGACCCAAATTACTAACAATACGAGGTGTGGCTAGAAAAAAACCGGACTAGTACTGGTGAAACAATAAAACGAATGCAATAAGGCTGAAAGTCGCGTGGCCTGTCACGTGACTCTCGCTCCGCCTACTGCTCGAGTTTCATCTGCCTCCTGCACTCAGTCTGCCCGTGGCGTCTGTTTTAAGTAGTTGACGTTTTGTCTGTGCGTCGGAAAATGTTGAGTGTACAGAAAGAACAGCGTGTTAACATCAAATTTTGTTTCAAACTAGGAAAATCTGCAAGTGAAACGTTTGTAATGTTACAACAAGTGTACGGCGATGATTGTTTATCGCGAACACAAGTGTTTGAGTGGTTTAAACGATTTAAAGATGGCCGCGAAGACACCAGTGATGACACTCGCACTGGCAGACCATTGTCAGCAAAAACTGATGCAAACATTGAAAAAATCGGTAAACTTGTTCGACAAGATCGCCGTTTAACAATCAGAGCAGTGTCTGAGTTAACAGGAGTTGACAAGGAATGTGTCGAACAAGTGTCTGCCAGTGCGAGTGTCATCACTGGTGTCTTCGCGGCCATCTTTAAATCGTTTAAACCACTCAAACACTTGTGTTCGCGATAAACAATCATCGCCGTACACTTGTTGTAACATTACAAACGTTTCACTTGCAGATTTTCCTAGTTTGAAACAAAATTTGATGTTAACACGCTGTTCTTTCTGTACACTCAACATTTTCCGACGCACAGACAAAACGTCAACTACTTAAAACAGACGCCACGGGCAGACTGAGTGCAGGAGGCAGATGAAACTCGAGCAGTAGGCGGAGCGAGAGTCACGTGACAGGCCACGCGACTTTCAGCCTTATTGCATTCGTTTTATTGTTTCACCAGTACTAGTCCGGTTTTTTTCTAGCCACACCTCGTAGGGCGTAGGGGAACCCCCTTCTTATGTAACTGTCGCAGACCATACAACCTAGGCTGAACGGCAGCACCAGCGTGAAGCTTCTTGCGTAAATCTTCGGACAACGAGCTCTTTTTCAAAAGCGAAAGAGTCTTGCGCTTAGTTCTTTCTACGGGGTCAGCGTTCTCCTGAAGATGGCGGACATCTGTATTGCCGAAATGTTGAATCACGTTGATTTTAAGACCTTATTACGCCGGGAAAGCCTACGAAGTCACCTTCTCTTCTTTCTTGAAATCCTTGCACATTTTCGTCCTGTTTTCTGTTACCTGGCTAAGACTAACACATAAGCCGCCAAACTTGTGACCTGGTTCTGTGCATCTAGTTTTTCCTGTCGCTGCTGGCGTCATCCATGAAAGAAGTGCCTTACAAAACACTTGTTCAATCGTTTCTTGAGTACTGCTCATCATTCTGGGACAGTTACCAGGTAAGATTGATAGAAAAGATAGAGTATATACAATGAAGAGAGGCGCATTTCGTTACGGGACCGTTTGGTAAGTGTGAAAGCGTTAAGGAAGTGCTCAACAAACGGCGGTGGCAGACCCTACAAGAGAGGCGTTGTGTATCACAGAGGTTTACTGTCGAAAATCCGAGAGCGTTCATTCGAAGAAGAGTCAGACAGTACATTACTTTCTTTTTTCTCTAACAAACTCGAATGACCACAACGAGAAACTGAGAGAAATCTGATCTCATACGGAGGTTTAACGATTCGTTGTTACGACATACAAATCGAGAATGGAAGAGGGAAGCGAGGAAAAGATGGTGTACCAAAAATACCCTTCGCCACACACCGTAAAGTGACTTACGAAGTATAGATGTAGAAACACATCCCTACTTATATTTTTGTGTGTTTCTCTAATTTTACGACGTTTTATCTGTTTATGCTATCGAGTTTCTCATTGGCTTGTCAAAATATCTATGACTCACCATGTTATACACTCCTGGAAATTGAAATAAGAACACCGTGAATTCATTGTCCCAGGAAGGGGAAACTTTATTGACTCATTCCTGGGGTCAGATACATCACATGATCACACTGACAGAACCACAGGCACATAGACACAGGCAACAGAGCATGCACAATGTCGGCACTAGTACAGTGTATATCCACCTTTCGCAGCAATGCAGGCTGCTATTCTCCCATGGAGACGATCGTAGAGATGCTGGATGTAGTCCTGTGGAACGGCTTGCCATGCCATTTCCACCTGGCGCCTCAGTTGGACCAGCGTTCGTGCTGGACGTGCAGACCGCGTGAGACGACGCTTCATCCAGTCCCAAATATGCTCAATGGGGGACAGATCCGGAGATCTTGCTGGCCAGGGTAGTTGACTTACACCTTCTAGAGCACGTTGGGTGGCACGGGATACATGCGGACGTGCATTGTCCTGTTGGAACAGCAAGTTCCCTTGCCGGTCTAGGAATGGTAGAACGATGGGTTCGATGACGGTTTGGATGTACCGTGCACTATTCAGTGTCCCCTCGACGATCACCAGTGGTGTACGGCCAGTGTAGGAGATCGCTCCCCACACCATGATGCCGATGTGCCTCGGTCGTATGCAGTCCTGATTGTGGCGCTCACCTGCACGGCGCCAAACACGCATACGACCATCACTGGCACCAAGGCAGAAGCGACTCTCATCGCTGAAGACGACACGTCTCCATTCGTCCCTCCATTCACGCCTGTCGCGACACCACTGGAGGCGGGCTGCACGATGTTGGGGCGTGAGCGGAAGACGGCCTAACGGTGTGCGGGACCGTAGCCCAGCTTCATGGAGACGGTTGCGAATGGTCCTCGCCGATACCCCAGGAGCAACAGTGTCCCTAATTTGCTGGGAAGTGGCGGTACGGTCCCATACGGCACTGCGTAGGATCCTACGGTCTTGGCGTGCATCCGTGCGGCGCTGCGGTCCGGTCCCAGGTCGACGGGCACGTGCACCTTCCGCCGACCACTGGCGACAACATCGATGTACTGTGGAGACCTCACGCCCCACGTGTTGAGCAATTCGGCGGTACGTCCACCCGGCCTCCCGCATGCCCACTATACGCCCTCGCTCAAAGTCCGTCAACTGCACATACGGTTCACGTCCACGCTGTCGCGGCATGCTACCAGTGTTAAAGACTGCGATGGAGCTCCGTATGCCACGGCAAACTGGCTGACACTGACGGCGGCGGTGCACAAATGCTGCGCAGCTAGCGCCATTCGACGGCCAACACCGCGGTTCCTGGTGTGTCCGCTGTGCCGTGCGTGTGATCATTGCTTGTACAGCCCTCTCGCAGTGTCCGGAGCAAGTATGGTGGGTCTGACACACCGGTGTCAATGTGTTCTTTTTTCCATTTCCAGGAGTGTATTTAAATCTACATCTACGTCTACTAGACAACTCTGCAGTTCACGGTTCAATGTCTTGCAGAGGGTTCATCGAATCGCCTTATGACTATTTCTCGAACAGCGCGTGGGAAGAACGAAAACTTCAATCTTTCCGTAGATGGTTTGATTTCTCTTATATTATTATGATGATCATTTCTGCCTGTGTAGGCTGGCGTCTATAAAATATTCTCGCTTTCAGAGGGGAAAGTACGTGATTGCAATTTCGTGAACAGATCTAGCCGCAACGAAAAATGCCTTTGTTTTAACGATTGCCGCCCCAAATCGCTTATCATATGCATGACACTCTGCCCCTTATTTCGTGATAATATAAAATCAGTTGCCCTTCTTCGGACTTCATCGATGTCCCCCCTCAATCCCATCTGATAAGGATCCCATTCCGCACAGGAGTACGCTAGCAAAAGACGGACAAGCGTAGTGTAGGCAGTCTCTTTCGTAGAAGTTTTGCATCTTCTAAGTGCTCTGCCAATAAAACTCCATCACTGGTTTGCCTTCCCCACATCATTATCCAAGTCATCGTTCTATTTTGAGTTGTTCGTGATTGTAATCCCTAGGTTTATAGACGAATCGACAGCCTTTATACTTGTCATTTATAGTGTAACCGAATATTAATGGATTTCTTTTAGTACTCATATGGATGACCTCATACTTTTCCTTATTTAGAGTGGGCTGCCGCTTTTCCCACCGAACATATATCGTGTCAAAGTCATTTTACAATTGATTTCGATCTTTTGATGACTTTACTAGACGGTAAGTGACAGCATCATCTACGAACAATCTAAGAGGGCTGCTCAGAAGTTAATTGAAATTTTTTTAAATGAAAAGATATTTCCTCATTTTGGTAGGAGATTATCTCAAATAGTTTTTCGCAGATGAGTAGCAACACTGAACACCGTCACGACTGTGAGAGCACTATAGAAATGTACAATGTCCGATATGCGTGCTCTAGATGTGGGAAACGAAATCTTCGTCGGCCCAATTAAAATTTCGATATTGTTATAGAGGTCGCAATGTATGGCTATATCTGTAAGAAATAATCTCCGCACTCTCATTTATAATCCAAAATTGAAATCTTGTTTTACTCCATAGCTTAGAAAACAATGGTTGTCGTGAGTGGCAAAAGCCAAGCCACATGCAATACATATCGTGTCAAGCCTTAGAATCAGTACTGGAGTGCTGAATGTCTAGAAATGCAGGGTGGTCCATTGGTAGTGACCGGGCCAAATATCTCACGAAGTAAGTATCAAACGAAAAAACTACAAAGAACGAAACTTGTCTAGCTTGAAGGGGGAAACCAGATGGCGCTACGGTTGGCCCGCTAGATGGCGCTGCCATAGGTCAAACGGATATCAACTGCATTTTTTAAAATACGAACCCCATTTTTTATTACATATTCGTGAAGTACGTAAAGAAATATGAGCGTTTTAGTTGGACCACTTTTTTAGCTACCTGATAGATGGCGCTGTAATAGTCACAAACGTGTAAGTACGTGGTATCACGTAACATTCCGCCAGTGCGGACGGTATTTGCTTCGTGATACATTACCCGTGTTAAAATGGACCGTTTACCAATTGCGGAAAAGGTCGATATCGTGTTGATGTATAGCTATTGTGATCAAAATGCCCAACGGGCGTGTGCTATGTATGCTGCTCGGTATCCTGGACGATATGATCCAAGTGTCCGGACCGTTCGCCGGATGGTTACGTTATTTAAGGAAAGGGGAAGTGTTCAGCCACATGTGAAACTTCAATCACGACTTGCAATAAAGTAGGTGTTTTAGCTGCTGTCGCGGCTAATCCGCACATCAGTAGCAGACAAATTGCGCTAGAATCGGGAATCTCAAAAAGGTCGGTGTTGAGGATGCTACATCAACATCGATTGCACACGTACCATATTTCTATGCACCAGGAATTGCATGGCGACGACTTTGAACGTCGTGTACAGTTCTGCCACTGGGCACAAGAGAAATTACGGGACGATGACAGATTTTTTGCACGCTTTCTATTTAGTGGCGAAGCGCCATTCACCAACAGCGGTATCGTAAACTGGCATAATATGCACTATTGGGCAACGGAAAATCCACGATGGCTGCGACAAGTGGAACATCAGCGACCTTGGCGGCTTAATGTATAGTGTGGCATTATGGGAGGAAGGATAATTGGCCCCCATTTTATCGATGGCAATCTAAGTGGTGCAACGTATGCTGATTTCCTACGTAATGTTCTACTGATGTTACTACAAGATGTTTCACTGCATGACAGAATGGCGATGTACTGCCAACATCATGGATGTCCGGCACATAACTCGCGTGCGGTTGAAGCGGTATTGTATAGCATAAGCCGGCCGGAGTGGCGGTGCGGTTCTAGGCGCTACAGTCTGGAACCGAGTGACTGCTACGGTCGCAGGTTCGAATTCTGCCTCGGGCATGGATGTGTGTGATGTCCTTAGGTTAGTTAGGTTTAACTAGTTCTCAGTTCTAGGCGACTGATGACCTCAGAAGTTAAGTTGCACAGTGCTCCGAGCCATTGGAACCATTTTTGAATATAATATTTCATGACAGGTGGATTGGTCGTCGAAGCACCGTACCATGGCCCGCACGTTCACCGGATCCAACGTCCCCGGATTTCTTTCTGTGGGGAAAGTTGAAGGATATTTACTATCGCGATCCACCGACAACGCCTGACAACATGTGTCAGCGCAATGTCAATGCATGTGCGAGCATTACGGAAGGCGGACTACTCGCTGTTGAGAGGAATGTCGTTACACGTATTGCCAAATGCATTGAGGTTGACGGGCATCATTTTGAGCATTTATTGCATTAATGAGGTATTTACAGGTAATCGCGCTGTAACAGCATGCGTTCTCAGAAATGATAAGTTCACAAAGGTACATGTATCACATTGGAACAACCGAAATAAAATGTTCAAACGTACCTACGTTCTGTATTGTAATTTTAAAAAACGTACCTGTTACCAACCGTTCGTCTAAAATTGTGAGCCATATGTTTGTGACTATTACAGCGCCATCTATCACAAAGCGAAGAATGTGGTCCAACTAAAACATTGATATTTCTTTACTTACTACACGAATATGTAATAAAAAATGGGGGTTGCTACTTTAAAAAACGCAGTTGATATCCGTTTGACCTATGGCAGCGCCATCTAACGGGCCAACCATAGCGCCATCTGGTTTCCCCCTTCAAGCTAGACAAGTTTCGTTCCATGTAGTTTTTTCGTTTGACGCTTATATCCTGAGATATTTGGCCTCGTCACGATCAATGGACTACCCTGTATAATGTTGTTGTTGTTGTGGTCTTCAGTCCTGAGACTGGTTTGATGCAGCTCTCCATGCTACTCTATCCTGTGCAAGCTTCTTCATCTCCCAGTACCTACTGCAGCCTACATCCTTCTCAATCTGGTTAGTGTATTCATCTCGGTCTCCCTCTACGATTTTTACCCTCCACGCTGTCCTCCAATACTAAATTGGTGATTCCTCGCTGTCTCAGAACATGTCCTACCAACCGGTCCGTTCTTCTAGTCAAGTTGTGCCACAAACTCCTCCCCAATTCTATTCAATACCTCCTCATCAGTTATGTGATCTAGCCATCTAATCTTCAGCATTCTTCTGTAGCACCACATTTCGAAAGCTTCTATTCTCTTCTTGTCCAAACTATTTATCGTCCAGGTTTCACTTCCATACAGGCTACACTCCATACAAATACTCGATGTTAACAAATTTTTCTTCTTCAGAAAGGCTTTCCTTGCCATTGCCAGTCTACATTTTATATCCTCTCTACTTCGACCATCATCAGTTGTTTTGCTCCCCAAATAGCAAAACTCCTTTACTACTTTAAGTGTCTCATTTCCTAATCTAATTCCCTCAGCATCACCCGACTTAATTCGACTACATTGCACTATCCTCGTTTTGCTTTTGTTGATGTTCATCTTATACCCTCCTTTCAAGACACTGTCCATTCCGTTCAACTGCTCTTCCAAGTCCTTTGCTGTCTCCGGCAGAATTACAATGTCATCGGCGAATCTCAAAGTTTTTATTTCTTCTCCATGGATTTTAATACCTACTCCGAACTTTTCTTTTGTTTCCTTTATTGCTTGCTCAATATACAGATTATAATGTGCTCGTATGAAATATAATCTTTAATTTTGGAACTACTGTTAGTGCTAAAAGGAAACAAAATTGACGCACACGGACTTTATGAGCTTTCATTGATACGATTGGACGCTATGATGTTAACATCGCGTTGTTTAGACTCGTTATTGCTTCACAGCGAAGTGGTAAACAATAAATGTTTCGATATTTGTTGAATCGCGTATTTCAATTTCCCTTCTGGGCAGCGGGCGGCGGCAGAGTGGCCCAGCCAATATCCTGCAGTGTAACGCGGAATGGCACGCAGCCACAGACAATCGCATCTCGCGGCGGAACCTGCCGCCCTTTTTCCAGCGAGCGTAACCAATCACGGGGCAGCGGGCTGCGTTTGATGCGGCCTTTGTCCTGGAAGCGGCGTTTAACGACCCTCCGTGTTTGTTCGTGCCGTTTTAATAACTGTCGGATGCTAGGACGCCAGCTTTGCCCGATTGATTTCAAACTTTTCCTGCTCACCGGTGACAGGATGCTCAGTGAAGCGCGTCACGTAATTCGTCGTAACAAATGTGTCTTATGCTACTTTATTAATGGTTTGTTAGTTGGGTTGGGTTGTTTGGGGGAAGAGACCAAACAGCTAGGTCATCGGTCGGTTTGTTAGTCTAACTAATATTTATTCTGGTGCATGTTTTGGAAGTGTTTTTCCATCTCCCGTCATCTACCTTCATGGACAGGCCTAGTACAGGGTGTCCGAAAAGTCTTTCCCTGGTTACATAAATTGATAACTCAGGCTAGAAGTAAGATAGAAATATGAAACTGGTGTCTAATTGTTTACAAACTATGAAAGTTTTTTCACACATCAGTAAACTTCCACAAGAGCACCCTTGCTAGCACGTAGCACATCTAGGCGATATTCAATTTGCGTCCAGAAAATGGTTCAAATGGCCCTGAGAACTATGGGACTTAACATCTGAGGTCATCAGTCCCCTAGAACTTAGAACTACTTAAACCTAACTAACCTAAGGACATCACACACATCCATGCCCGAGGCAGGATTCGAACCTGCCACCGTAGCAGTCGCGCGGCTCCGGACTGAAGCGCCTAGAACCGCTCGGCCACACTGGCCGGCACAATTTCCGTCCACACATTAGCCAACATCACTGGAGGGATCGATTCAACGACTGTGGTTATCCGTTGCCGCAGGGTTTCGAGATCTGGTACACGTGTTCGGTAGACCTCGTCCTTGGCATGACCCCATAAAAAGAAGTCTAATGGGGTTATGTCAGGAGAGCGTGGAGGCCTAACCGTTGGCCCGTCAAGACCAATCCATCGCCGAGGAAAGGTCATATCGAGATAGGCACGGACGTCCAAACCCCAATGAGGCGGTGCACCGTCTTGCTGAGACAAGACATCGGGGTGATACTGAAGCAGCTGAGGAACAGCATACAGTTGCAACATGTCCAGATACACTGCAGATGTGATGGTAGCCTCAGCGAAGAAGAATGGCCCGTTAATTCGATCGTGCAATAGCGCGCACCAAACGTTCACCTTGGGACTGCCTCTGGTGCTCTCCATGACCTTGCCAGGGGGTTGTGAACCCCAAATGCGCACATTATGGCGATTCACTACCCCACTGACAAAAAAGGTCGCTTCGTCGGAAAAGGCAATTCGTCTGAGATAACCATCATCGTCGTCAATACGTGATAGCATTTCGAGCGCAAAGTCATATCGACGTGTACTGTCATTGGGGAACAAGGCCTGAACGATTTGCACTTTGTATGCGCGAAACAATAAACGTTTGTGTAAAATGTCACGGAGAGAGGTTTTTGGCATCTGTAATTCACGTGAGGCCTGCGCACCGATTTCTTCGGACTTCGCAGAAAAGACTGCCTTACAGTTTCCACCCTGTCTGCTGAGGTTCTTGGTCGACCAGACCTCGGAAGGTCAGCAACGGATCCTGTGTTCTTGAACTCCTCATACCAGGCTTTAATGCTCTAGACATCAGGTGGATTCCTTCCAAATGTTGTCTGGAAGTGTCTCTGCACTGTGGTTGCTGATCGTGTCTCATGGTGCCACAGCACACACTGTGCCTTCTCCTGATTGATTAACACGGCTTCTTGGACACTGCACCTCATCCACTACTTACGTACTGCGAACCTAAAACAGAAGAAAAGCTTTGATATTTGTAAACAATTCGACACAAGTTTCATATTTGTATCTTACTTCTAGCCTGAGTTCTCAATTTATGTAATCAGGGAAAGTCTTTTCGGACACACTGTGTTTCCCACGAGGGCTGTTAAATTAGTAATGCAACATATTTTTTCTCGGCCAGATTCTGTTGAAATAATGCGGAATTTGGAAACCTGGCAGGGTTCGGTTACGATTGTGGACAGGGCCGTAATCGGTTACTATTGGTTGCCTTTTACATTTACACACAATTTATTTCAAACCACTAACTGCAGACTCAACAGTAAATAAAAGTACCCCACGTTATTAATGAAGGAATAAACAACTGTGTAAATAATAGTGTTTTCAGTGAGTCACAATTTAGCGATTCACCAGATAATGTCTTAAAACCAAGCCACTGTGATCTGGACAGAAGGTCTTACACGCCAGGAACGGCAATTATAAAAAATTTAGAGACCTGCTTTAAAACAGCAAATACAATTGCAAAACAAGCAACTGATCACCAAACGGGTGAAATAAGACGATGGTAAATTTTCTAACACAAGCCTTAACATCCACTGAACACTACACTGCTAGATTTATTCCAGAAGGGGAACAGAACTGTTAACTAGACATATATAACCTTTAATGTAGGCATTACAAGGTATTGTAATAAATAATACAATAATAAAACACAAGGACCAGTACATAAGTTTCTTAAAAGGGTACTGAGGCAGATTATACCGGCAGAAGGCGTGGGCTGAAGGAGCGTTACACTGAACTGCTGGCCACCAGACGTCGTTTTAGAACACACGTGTCTTACACGAACCAAGGGGCCACAGACGGTGCTCCAGGAATCGACCTCTGAGAATGTCCAGCAACAAACACTTTCACGACCGATGAGATAGGCAGCCAAGAGTTGCATTCACTACACAAGATGGTAACTCAGATTAGTGGCAGTCTAACAAATGACTAATGATAATCTTGCTAAAGCTACCTGACGCCCGATAAACCAAATGGAACGATGGAACTATACGCCAAAGCCGGAGCTGGCGGTCTGCACTACGTGCCAAAAATACTGTGTTTAGAGCGTCCGGAACGAGAAAGGAATCACTACCACCAGAGTACAAGTATCACCAATCGGCCTACAATCAATAAAGCTGTCAAAACTACACTCCTTACCGGACAGCAGCGGCAAGGCGAGGAAACGTACACTGCCGTTACATACACCAACTCCCAGGGCAGGTAACTGGGGCGTTAACGGCCACCAGGCAAGAAAAATTGCCGCTGGTTGAACTTAACAAATTGTAACAAGTTGAGCGCAGTAAATAGTAATAGCCGGCTCCTGTGGCCGAGCGGTTCTAGGCGCTTCAGTCCGGGACCGCGCTGCTGCTACTGTCGCAGGCTCGAATCCTGCCTCGGGCATCGATGTGTGTGATGTCCTTAGGTTTAAGTACTTCTAAGTCTAGGGGACTGATGACCTCAAATGTTAAGACCCATAGTGCTCAGAGCCATTTGAACCAAATAGTAATAAGAAGTCGTGGAAAACTGACCAGGTCCGCCTTCGACAAGCACTGCACTCGCTGCTCTTCCCCTCGGCGATACTACGAGCAGAAACACGAACCCAAGTCACTGGAGAATCGCGAGCTATCACAGTGGTGGAGGTTTCTCTACTTGGATTGAAATGCACTCATCTCAGAGCTTGCTGGATCCGGTTTGCGACGGGGTCGTGCGGTCAGTCCATACGTGCCGCCAGCGGACCCAGCGTGTTTTCTCGCACTGTGCGGACCTGGCTCCTCCTGAGTCCCTAACCGAACAGACCCACTCACAGGACCCGGAAGAACAACGACGTCGCCCCAAAGCTAGGGCAACAGTTACTACATGTCGATAACCGCCGCTGCTGCCACTATCGGACAGGCAATGCTTGCGAAACCGACTGGCGCCAGTCAACACGAGAAGAAGACAAACAACCGCAACCGTGCCAACAGAGGTCGGAAACCACAGCTCAATTTGCTGTGGGACATCGTGAAATACACTCCTGGAAATGGAAACAAGAACACATTGACACCGGTGTGTCAGACCCACCATACTTGCTCCGGACACTGCGAGAGGGCTGTACAAGCAATGATCACACGCACGGCACAGCGGACACACCAGGAACCGCGGTGTTGGCCGTCGAATGGCGCTAGCTGCGCAGCATTTGTGCACCGCCGCCGTCAGTGTCAGCCAGTTTGCCGTGGCATACGGAGCTCCATCGCAGTCTTTAACACTGGTAGCATGCCGCGACAGCGTGGACGTGAACCGTATGTGCAGTTGACGGACTTTGAGCGAGGGCGTATAGTGGGCATGCGGGAGGCCGGGTGGACGTACCGCCGAATTGCTCAACACGTGCGGCGTGAGGTCTCCACAGTACATCGATGTTGTCGCCAGTGGTCGGCGGAAGGTGCACGTGCCCGTCGACCTGGGACCGGACCGCAGCGACGCACGGATGCACGCCAAGACCGTAGGATCCTACGCAGTGCCGTAGGGGACCGCACCGCCACTTCCCAGCAAATTACGGACACTGTTGCTCCTGGGGTATCGGCGAGGACCATTCGCAACCTTCTCCATGAAGCTGGGCTACGGTCCCGCACACCGTTAGGCCGTCTTCCGCTCACGCCCCAACATCGTGCAGCCCGCCTCCAGTGGTGTCGCGACAGGCGTGAATGGAGGGACGAATGGAGACGTGTCGTCTTCAGCGATGAGAGTCGCTTCTGCCTTGGTGCCAATGATGGTCGTATGCGTGTTTGGCGCCGTGCAGGTGAGCGCCACAATCAGGACTGCATACGACCGAGGCACACAGGGCCAACACCCGGCATCATGGTGTGGGGAGCGATCTCCTACACTGGCCGTACACCACTGGTGATCGTCGAGGGGACACTGAATAGTGCACGGTACATCCAAACCGTCATCGAACCCATCGTTCTACCATTCCTAGACCGGCAAGGGAACTTGCTGTTCCAACAGGACAATGCACGTCCGCATGTATCCCGTGCCACCCAACGTGCTCTAGAAGGTGTAAGTCAACTACCCCGGCCAGCAAGATCTCCGGATCTGTCCCCCATTGAGCATGTTTGGGACTGGATGAAGCGTCGTCTCACGTGGTCTGCACGTCCAGCACGAACGCTGGTCCAACTGAGGCGCCAGGTGGAAATGGCATGGCAAGCCGTTCCACAGGACTACATCCAGCATCTCTACGATCGTCTCCATGGGAGAATAGCAGCGTGCATTGCTGCGAAAGGTGGATATACACTGTACTAGTGCCGACATTGTGCATGCTCTGTTGCCTGTGTCTATGTGCCTGTGGTTCTGTCAGTGTGATCATGTGATGTATCTGACCCCAGGAATGTGTCAATAAAGTTTCCCCTTCCTGGGACAATGAATTCACGGTGTTCTTATTTCAATTTCCAGGAGTGTATTCCCGCTTCAGCCCCCTTTAGTTTCATGAAGTTCCGATACCTGGCGGTGTGCTTCACGTAGCCTTCAAAATGACATCTGTAATGTGGGTGCGTTTTAAGCAGAGAACTGTCATTGAGATTCTTTTGGATGAAAAGCTGGGCATCGATGATATTCGTAGGCTCCTGCAGAATGTCTACGGAGACCTGGTAATGTACTGTGAGCCATTGGGCGAAGCATCTGTCGTCATTGCAACTAGGTTGCGTAAACCTGTCTGATGTTCCACGTGCCGGTCGAATGCATACGGTTGTGACTCCTGCCATACCGCAACGTGCGGAGACTCTCATTCGTGGTGATCGACGCATCACAATCAGACACCTCGGCTGCTCGACTGGACATGTCTGCTGGCAGCGCTGACAAACTCGTCCGCCAGTTGGGGTACTCGAAGGTGTGTGCCCTCATGATTCTTCGCCGCCAAAAAGATGCCCATAAAGAGCTTCCATCTGTTTGGTCCAGTGAAGGATGCACTCCATGTGAAACACTATGTGGATGATGGGGAGGTTGGCTTTGATGTAAACCAGCAGAAGCAAGTTACTTAAACAACGTCAATCATAACGTAGCTAAACGAATAATAAGAAACCGGGAAACGAATATGGAACCTAGTTAATAAAACGTAATCTGTGGTGTAAAATACATACTAATCAATCTAAAGACATTGAAATAGGATTTTAAGCGGCATGTTAACTTACATTTTTATTCGAATGAGTAGCTTTTACACTCCTGGAAATGGAAAAAAAGGACACATTGACACCGGTGTGTCAGACCCACCATACTTGCTCCGGACACTGCGAGAGGGCTGTACGAGCAATGATCACACGCACGGCACAGCGGACACACCAGGAACCGCGGTGTTGGCCGTCGAATGGCGCTAGCTGCGCAGCATTTGTGCACCGCCGCCGTCAGTGTCAGCCAGTTTGCCGTGGCATACGGAGCTCCATCGCAGTCTTTAACACTGGTAGCATGCCGCGACAGCGTGGACGTGAACCGTATGTGCAGTTGACGGACTTTGAGCGAGGGCGTATAGTGGGCATGCGGGAGGCCGGGTGGACGTACCGCCGAATTGCTCAACACGTGGGGCGTGAGGTCTCCACAGTACATCGATGTTGTCGCCAGTGGTCGGCGGAAGGTGCACGTGCCCGTCGACCCGGGACCGGACCGCAGCGACGCACGGATGCACGCCAAGACCGTAGGATCCTACGCAGTGCCGTAGGGGACCGCACCGCCACTTCCCAGCAAATTAGGGACACTGTTGCTCCTGGGGTATCGGCGAGGACCATTCGCAACCGTCTCCATGAAGCTGGGCTACGGTCCCGCACACCGTTAGGCCGTCTTCCGCTCACGCCCCAACATCGTGCAGCCCGCCTCCAGTGGTGTCGCGAAAGGCGTGAATGGAGGGACGAATGGAGACGTGTCGTCTTCAGCGATGAGAGTCGCTTCTGCCTTGGTGCCAATGATGGTCGTATGCGTGTTTGGCGCCGTGCAGGTGGGCGCCACAATCAGGACTGCATACGACCGAGGCACACAGGGCCAACACCCGGCATCATGGTGTGGGGAGCGATCTCCTACACTGGCCGTACACCACTGGTGATCGTCGAGGGGACACTGAATAGTGCACGGTACATCCAAACCGTCATCGAACCCATCGTTCTACCATTCCTAGACCGGCAAGGGAACTTGCTGTTCCAACAGGACAATGCACGTCCGCATGTATCCCGTGCCACCCAACGTGCTCTAGAAGGTGTAAGTCAACTACCCTGGCCAGCAAGATCTCCGGATCTGTCCCCCACTGAGCATGTTTGGGACTGGATGAAGCGTCGTCTCACGCGGTCTGCACGTCCAGCACGAACGCTGGTCCAACTGAGGCGCCAGGTGGAAATGGCATGGCAAGCCGTTCCACAGGACTACATCCAGCATCTCTACGATCGTCTCCATGGGAGAATAGCAGCCTGCATTGCTGCGAAAGGTGGATATACACTGTACTAGTGCCGACATTGTGCATGCTCTGTTGCCTGTGTCTATGTGCCTGTGGTTCTGTCAGTGTGATCATGTGATGTATCTGACCCCAGGAATGTGTCAATAAAGTTTCCCCTTCCTGGGACAATGAATTCACGGTGTTCTTATTTCAATTTCCAGGAGTGTAGATTGATTAGTATGTATTTTACACCACAGACTACCTTTCATTAACTAGGTTCCATACTCGTTTTCTAGTTTCTTATTATTCGTTTTGCGATGATATGATTGACGCTGTTTAAGTAATTTACTTCACTGTCACTTTAGTATGATGGCAATGCAGTGTTATGCAAACATAACTCTATTTCTACCTTTCCCTCCTTTTCCTATTCTTTAATAATGGATCTTACCCTACATATGTCCGATTAGCAATGCATATTCTCTTTAGCACTGTTTGTTATCCGTAAGCGTAACGGCTTGTCACCTAAGTTTTTTAATATATATACTCGCATTTCATTTAATCCTTGACAGTGATCTGTAATAAAAACGATTATGTATATGTAATTTCACTTGTACTTATTGGTACCACATAAATTGTTAATTTCCAGAATGATTGCATTTAATGAAAACTGCCGAAATGTAATTAATTTTATTGAATTCGTTCATTATGTAATACGTTTATAATATATTTGTTAACATAATAACTCATATATTACTGATGTCACATTGGTTGTTGTATGTATGGTGTATTTTACAGGGCCTGAAGATGACGTTGTTACAACGTTGAAACTAGTTGCCAAAATAAAATCGACACCTTAAATACAGCCCGAGGAATTTCTTCATTTTTAATATAAACACTACTAGTCGCGTCGTTTCCTTTCCTGTTCCCTCGCAAATACAGCGGGAGAGAAACAACTGTCTATTGTCTACGTACAAGCCTTAATTTCTCTCATCTTGTCTTTCCGCTCCTTACGCGACATACGAGGTGCGGCTAGAAAAAAACCGGACTGATGCTGGAAAAAACATTTATTTACAATTATTTACAATTTCATGTTATCTCCTTCGATGTACTCTCCTCCTCGGTCTCTACACCGCTCCATACGAATTTTCCACTGTTCATAGCAATGCTGCAGATCATTTTCGGTAAGTCCATACATTACTTCCGTCGCTTTTTCTTTTACTGCTTCAACAGTCTCAAATCTAGTTCCTTTCAAAGCTGACTTGACTTTATGGAAAAGAAAAAAGTCACAGGGCGCCAAATCAGGTGAGTAGAGTGGATGATCTAAGATGGGAATGTTGTGTTTTGCCAAAAACGCCTTCACTGACAACGCACTGTGAGCTGGGGCATTGTCTTGGTGAAGGATCCGTGACTTTTTTCTCCACAAATCGTTCCGTTTTCTCCGTACTTGCTCACGTAGGGTAGCCAGGACGCTAATGTAGTAATGCTGATTCACTGTTTGTCCCTCTGGTACCCAATCAATGTGCACAATCCCTTTGATGTCAAAAAAAAAAAAAAAAAAACAATCATCATTGCCTTGAATTTCGATTTTGACATTCGTGCTTTTTTTTGTCGTGGAGAACCAGGAGTTTTCCAATGCATCGATTGGCGTTTAGTTTCGGGATAGTAAGTAAAAAACCACGATTCATCGCAAGTAATAACATTTTGTAAGAAGGTGGGATCACTTTCAATGATTTCCAGGATGTCAGAACAAATCATTCTTCGGCGTTCCTTCTGTTCAATTGTGAGACACTTTGGATCCATTTTTGAACACACTTTGTTCATGTTGAAACTTTGATGAAGAATCTGCCTAACACTTTCCTTGTCAACTCCTGTTAACTCAGACACTGCTCTGATTGTTAAACGGCGATCTTGTCGAACAAGTTTACCGATTTTTTCAATGTTTGCATCAGTTTTTGCTGACAATGGTCTGCCAGTGCGAGTGTCATCACTGGTGTCTTCGCGGCCATCTTTAAATCGTTTAAACCACTCAAACACTTGTGTTCGCGATAAACAATCATCGCCGTAGACTTGTTGTAACATTACAAACGTTTCACTTGCAGATTTTCCTAGTTTGAAACAAAATTTGATGTTAACACGCTGTTCTTTCTGTACACTCAACATTTTCCGACGCACAGACAAAACGTCAACTACTTAAAACAGACGCCACGGGCAGACTGAGTGCAGGAGGCAGATGAAACTCGAGCAGTAGGCGGAGAGAGAGTCACGTGACAGGCCACGTGACTTTCAGCCTTATTGCATTCGTTTTATTGTTTCACCAGTACTAGTCCGGTTTTTTTCTAGCCACACCTCGTATATGTTGGTAGCAATAGAATCGTTCTGCAGTCTATCGTAAATGCCGGTTTTCTAAACTTTCTCAATACAGTTTCTTGAAAAGGACGTCTTCTTCCCTTCACGTATTCCAGTTTCGAGTTCACGTAGCATTTCCGTAATACTCGTGTATCGATCGAACTTACCAATAACGTATGTAGCAGCACACACATGAACTGCTGCGATGCCGTCTTAAAAATCCGATCTGGTCGGGATCCCAAACACTCGAGCAGTACTCAAGGATGGGTGGCAAAAGTGTTTGGCACGCGGTCTCCTTTGCAGAGCTACATTTCCCTAGTATTCCCCCAATAAAATGAAGTCGGCCATTCACCTTCCATATAACTGGTCTTACACGTTCGTTCCATTTCGTATCGCTTTGCAACGTTACGCCTACATATTCAACCGCCACGACTGTGTCAAGGCACACCACCAACACCGTAACCGATCATCGCAGGATTGTTTCGCTGTTTTCCCCCATTTAGAGGAAGGTGCCATTCATCACGCGAATTGAAATTTTGCCTAAGTCACCCATTGTCTCCTACAGTCATTCAACGACGGCGATTTCCCGTACGCTACAGTCGCAGATTGCTCGTCCCGCAAAGAAGTGTAGATACTTGATGAGATGGGAAGGTCTGTGTCACCTTTAGGTGTTGCGAGTGGTCAATACACATCCGCTGTGAGATGGACGCTGAAAATTGAGGTGGTTCTGTCTCTTATGAGGCGGGACACCTGTATTCCACTAGGCTAACTGAGGAAGTATTCGGAAAAGACTCTCTTTGAGCGAAAGCAACTATACCAGAAGAACACAGATGGTGCTCAGGAACTGCGAAAAAAGATACAAGTCGTTCGAGAGGTAAGTGCGGAGAGACGGGACACGAAAATATGAAATTATAATGAAATACAGATCTTTAACTGCTTACAGGCGTCGATAAACATCAATGGAGACATTTGAAAGTGTGTGCCCCGACCGGGACTCGAAACCGTGATCTCCTGCATACATGGCAGACGCTCTATCCGAGTTTATTTATTTATTTTTAATATATTTGTAATGTGTATTTCCTGTGTACCACACCGAAAATAAATGGACCTAGCACCGCATAGTGCTCTGAGTAAACAAAACAAATATCTTGGTACTTCCCTACACCGCGGTTTTAAGTTGACAGACCAGAATAACTCGAAAAATAAGCTTCAGACGAAAAAATGTGTAGAATCCAAAGTTAATTATTTTCGAGGGGGACATCTGCAAGTGCTAAAATTAGCCCGCCACCCCAGCTCCCTGTGGGTGGACAATTTCAAATGGGAACCCCCATTTTTTATTGCAGAATCAGATTCTACATTAAAAAAACTACGTACATTCTGCCTTAAAAATTTGTTTTGATTCTTGGTAGTTGGCGCTGTAGGTCAAGGAAATTCATGTTCTCATTTTTGCGTCGAAAATGGTTACGGATAAGTAAAAAATATTTACTTCGTAAATTTTGATTCGTTAAAACTAAAACTCTCCCTCTCTCCCCATAGGGTGGGATTTGAGAGAGAGGAATTAGAGTTTTACAAATGTTGACCCAAAGATTAATTTTTTCTGCAACTAAGAGTTAACATATTGTAAATAGGCTCTTTAGGTTTTTATGTTGGTAACGCCACGTAGTGCTCTGTATGAAAATCGCTGACTGCGCTATGTGCAGTCTGTGGCTGGTTGGACTAATTGTTACTCTGGGCCATTCTCTTGTAGGCATTATTGAAAGTCAGACAGCGTTGCGTTAAAAATATCGTGTGTCAATTTTGTGATGACCAGAATAAGTATAGAGAAAACTGTTTGAGTATGTTGAGTTTTGCTCAGCTGTTTGAAAATCAAATAACGTAGAAGTTTACCAGCACCGTCATGCTTAATTTTCAAAGGGGACGTTTCAATATTACGAATCGGAGTGTCGAGTGTCAGAAGGTTGAGTGTGGAGGGAAGCTAAAAAACCTGAAGAGGTAAATGCAAATGCTCAACCTAGATATAGTGGGAGTCGCTCAAATACAGTGTAATACCAACAGCACCAGAAAAAGGTATAACTGGAATGTTTATGAAATCGGAAGTAGGGTAGAGAATAAGTTACTGTAAACAGGTCAGGGATAGGCTTGTTCTTATCAGAATCGACAACAAGCCTGCACCAACAACAGTAATTCAGGTACATATGCCAACGTCATGAGCAGAAGATGAAGAGATACAGAAAGTATATGAGGATACTCAATGGGTAAGTCAGTGTGTAAAGGGAGATGATATTCTAACAACGATAGAAGAAAGAACAGAAGACAAAGTTAAGGGAGAATAAGGTATTTGTAGTAGGAATGATAGAGAAAAAAGCGTAATTGAGTTCTGCAATAAGTTTCAGCTAATAAAAGCAGTTTACAAATCAAAAGGCAAGAAAGTATATTTGGAAAAGATCTGGAGAAACGGCAAGATTTCAGCTGAATTATTTCATGGTCAGAAGATATCCCGAAATTAGGTACTGTATTGTAAAGCGTATTGAGCAGCAGATATAGATTCGGAACAAATTTTAATAATGATGAAAAGTATGTTGAAGTCCGGAAAGAACAGTGTACAAAGAACTTGGATAATGAAGTACTGAGGAATAATGATATACATTTGAAGTTGTCTGAAAGTAGTCCATCTGAAGGAACTTTGTTTCACAGTTCAAGTTTCCGCAGCTAGTTGGCGCTCCTGTCGTGGCACTGCAGTCTCTGGCGGAGGCGGGAAATTTAAAAATCCAAGATGGCGGGTGGCGGGTAACTGTAAAATGCAGGATGACGCTCCACAGGCTTGGTGAAGAAAGGAACATGGGGAAAATACTGAGAAGAGGAAGGAATGGAATGATAGGACATGAGTTATAACATTAGGGAATAACTTCAACGTGAGGGATTTGCAGAGGGTAGAAAATATAGTGAGAGACAAAGAATGGAATACATGAAATAAATAAATCAGAACATAGGGTGCAAGTGCTCCTCTGAGATGAAGAGATTTGCACAAAGGAGGAATTCGTTTTGAAAAGCATCGAACCAGTCGGAATAGTGACGATCAATATACACTGACGGAAAAAATCACAACACCAAGAAGGAGTTGTGTGACATAAATGAAAGTTGGTCGGCGTGTTTCAGGATGTGGCTCCAGTTGCATAAGACGGGCGCTAGCGGCGCCACTATGAGGACGCAAATAAGGTTCACTTTAAATACGCACTGTAACGGTCTTGAGCGTCAGTTACCTTTGAGATTGGACACGGTGATGTGACGTCAGTCAAGAATGACTTTAAGGCGACAAAGACGCCGTTACAACACCTCACTGCGTTTGAACGAGGTCGTGTAATAGAGCTACGAGAAACTGGATCTTCCTTCTGCGGTATTGCGGGAAAGCTTGCTGTACATGATTGCTGGCAGGGGTGGTCGCGAGAATGTGCGATCGCAAGAAGATCGGTCACGTGGCACTGCCGAGAGGGACGACCATGGGGATCTGGCACATCATACTGCTTCTGCAGCGTCGCGTGGGATTAGCCGAGCGGTTTGGGGCGCTGCAGTCATGGACTGTGCGGCTGGTCCCGCCGGAAGTTCGAGTCCTCCCTCGGGCATGGGTGTGTGTGTGTGTGTGTGTTTGTCCTTAGGATAGTTTACGCTGAGTCGTGTGTAAGCTTAGGGACTGATGACCTCAGCAGTTTAGTCTACATCTACATCCATACTCCGCAAGCCACCTGACGGTGTGTGGCGGAGGGTACCTTGAGTACCTCTATCGGTTCTCCCTTCTATTCCAGTCGCGTATTGTTCGTGGAAAGAAGGATTGTCGGTATGCCTCTGTGTGGGCTCTAATCTCTCTGATTTTATCCTCATGGTCTCTTCGCGAGATGTACGTAGGAGGGAGCAATATACTGTTTGACCCTCGGTGAAGATATGTTCACGAAACTTCAACAAAAGCCCGTACCGAGCTACTGAGCGTCTCTACTGCAGAGTCTTCCACTGGAGTTTATCATCTCCGTAACGCTTTCGCGATTACTAAATGATCCAGTAACGAAGCGCGCTGCTCTCCGTTGAATCTTCTCTATCTCTTCTATCAACCCTATCTGGTACGGATCCCACACTGGTGAGCAGTATTCAAGCAGTGGGCGAACAAGCGTACTGTAACCTACTTCCTTTGTTTTCGGACTGCATTTCCTTACGATTCTTCCAATGAATCTCAGTCTGGCATCTGCTTTACCGACGATCAACTTTATATGATCATTCCATTTTAAATCACTCCTAATGCGTACTCCCAGATAATTTATGGAATTAACTGCTTCCAGTTGCTGACCTGCTATATTGTAGCTAAATGATAAGGGATCTATCTTTCTATGTATTCGCAGCGCATTACACTTGTCTACATTGAGATTCAATTGCCATTCCCTCCACCATGCGTCAATTCGCTGCAGATCCTCATGCATTTCAGTACAATTTTCCATTGTTACAACCTCTCGATATACCACAGCATCATCCGCAAAAAGCCTCAGTGAACTTCCGATGTCATCCACAAGGTCATTTATGTATATTGTGAATAGCAACGGTACTACGACACTCCCCTGCGGCACACCTGAAATCACTCTTACTTCGGAAGACTTGTCTCCATTGAGAATGACATGCTGCGTTCTGTTATCTAGGAACTCTTGAATCCAATCACACAATTGGTCTGATAGTCCATATGCTCTTACTTTGTACATTAAACGACTGTGGGGAACTGTATCGAACGCCTTGCGGAAGTCAAGAAACACGGGCATCTACCTGGGAACCCGTGTCTATGGCCCTCTGAGTCTCGTGGACGAATAGCGCGAGTTGGGTTTCTCACGATCGTCTTTTTCGAAACCCGTGCTGATTCCTACAGAGTAGATTTCTAGTTTCCAGAAAAGTCATTATACTCGAACATAATACGTGTTCCAAAATTCTACAACTGATCGACGTTAGAGATATAGGTCTATAGTTCTGCACATCTGTTCGACGTCCCTTCTTGAAAACGGGGATGACCTGTGCCCTTACTTTCGAATTCATTGAACGCCTCTCGCATAGCCCTCCTCACACTACATTTCGCATCAAGTAATTTTTGTTTGTCTGCAGGGCTTTTGATATGTTTATGTTTGCTGTGAAGTTCCCTTTTCTTACGCAGCAGTTTTCTAACTCGGTTGTTGTACCACGGTGGCTCTTTTCCATCTCTTACGATCTTGCTTGGCACATACTCATCTCTTGCATATTGTACGATGGTTTTGAACTTTGACTACTGATCCTCAACACTATCTGTACTTGAGACAAAACTTTTGTCTTGAGCCGTCAGGTACTGTGTAATCTGCTTTTTGTCACTTTTCCAAAACAGAAAAATCTTCATATCTTTTTTAATACTTCTATTTACGGCTGAAATCATCGATGCAGTAACCGCTTTATGATCGCTGATTCCCTGTTCTGTGTTAACTGTTTCAAATAGTTCGGGTCTGTTTGTCACCAGAAGGTCTAATATGTTATCGCCACGATTCGGTCCTCTGTTTAAGTGCTCAAGGTAGTTTTCAGATGAAGCACTTAAAAAAATTTCACTGGATTCTTTGTCCCTGCCACCCGTTATGAACGTTTGAGTCTCCCAGTCTATATCTGGCAAATTAAAATCTCCACCCAGAACTATAACAAGGTGGGGAAATCTACTCGAAATATTTTCCAAATTATCCTTCAGGTGCTCAGCCACAACAGCTGCTGAGCCAGGGGGCCTATAAGATCTCACACACATTTGAACATTTATGCTTCTGCAGCAGCGATCTGGGCCACCCCAAACCACCGTCATTGGCGACTTCAATGGTGTCTACCGAGGGCTCATTGGAGAGAAGGGTGGAGGTCGGTTGTGTTTTCTGAGGAAAGCTGGTTTTCTTCTTGGTGCCAGTGATGGCCGTGTGTTCGTTAGAAGGAGGCGATTTGAGGGCCTGTAACCAGTCTTTTTGTGTGCTAGACACACTGGATTTACACCTGGAGTTATGGTCTCGGGTGCGATTTCGTATGACAGCAGGAGCACTCGCGTAGTTATGCCACACCATGACTGCAAATTGTTCGTCAGCCAGATTATTCGACATGTTCCACGTGAACACTATTCTAGGGGATGCTTCCTGGCAGATTAAAACTGTGTGCCGGACCGAGACTCGAACTCGGGACCTTTGCCTTTCGCGGGCAAGTGCCCTACAATCTCAGCTACCCAAGCATGCCCCGTCCTCATAGATTTACTTCTGCCAGTATCTCGTCTTAGATACTGGCAGAAGTAAAGCTGTGAGGACAGGGAGCGAGTCGTGCTTGGGTAGCTCAGTTGGTAGAACACTTGGCCGCGAAAGGGAAAGGTCCCGAGTTCGAGTCTCGGTCCGGCACACTGTTTTAATCTGCCAAGAAGTTTCATATCAGCGGACACTCCGCTGCAGAGTGAAAATCTCGTTCTGCATTCCAGGTGTTGTTTTGCAACAGGGCAATGCTCGCCCATATGTGACTGTTATAACCCAACAAAATCTACATTGTCGAAATATTGCCTCGGCGTGCTCGATCGCCAGATCTGTCTGCTGTCGAGCCCGTAAAGGACATCAGCGGACGACAATACCAGCGTGTCCACAAACAGCATTAACAGTCCCTGTATTGACCGACCAAGTGCCACAGGCATTGAACCTCAGTCCACAAATTAACATCCGGCACCTGTACAGGGCAATGCACGCACGCCTGGGTGCTTGCATTGAACATTCTGGCGCCCGTACTGGTTATTAATGCACCAGCGTTTCACACTTGCATTGGCTTATGTCGCGCTTTGCGAGCAAACATCCCAAACATGTTCGGGTTGACATGCGGTTCCCCTACATCTAAATGTCTTGGATCAAACTCGTCTAGGGGTTGAACTGCACGTGTCGCATTACACGCCCAAAATTAGACAGTTGTGACCCTTTGGTTAAATTGTCTGGCCCGATGTCAAGTTTGCGAAATTGTGTGGAACAAAGTTAATATAACATGTTGTTGTTGCTGCTGTTGTTGTGGTCTTCAGTCCTGAGACTGGTTTGATGCAGCTCTCCATGCTACTCTATCCTGTGCAAGCTTCTTCATCTCCCAGTACCTACTGCAACCTACATCCTTCTGAATCTGCTTAGTGTATTCATCTCTTGGTCTCCCTCTACGATTTTTATCCTCCACGCTGCCCTCCAATGCTAAATTTGTGATCCCTTGATGCCTCAAAACCTGTCCTACCAACCGATCCCTTCTTCTTGTCAAGTTGTGCCAGAAACTTCTCTTCTCCCCAGTCCTATTCAATACCAACTCATTAGTTACGTGATCTACCCACCTTATCTACAGCATTCTTCTGTAGCACCACATTTCCAAAGCTTCTATTCTCTTCTTGTCCAAACTATTTATCGTCCATGTTTCACTTCCATACATGGCTACACTCCATACAAATACTTTCAGAAACGACTTCCTGACACTTAAATCTATACTCTATGTTAACAAATTTCTCTTCTTCAGAAACTCTTTCCTTGCCATTGCCAGTCTACACTTTATATCCTCTCTACTTCGACCATCATCACTTATTTTACTCCCTAAATAGCAAAACTCCTTTACTACTTTAAGTGTCTCATTTCCTAATCTAATCCCCTCAGCATCACCCGATTTAATTTGACTACATTCCATTATCCTCGTTTTGCTTTTGTTGATGTTCATCTTATATCCTCCTTTCAAGACACTGTCCATTCCGTTCAACTGCTCTTCCAAGTCCTTTGCTGTCTCTGACAGAATTACAATGTCATCGGCGAACCTCAAAGTTTTTACTTCTTCTCCATGAATTTTAATACCTACTCCGAATTTTTCTTTTGTTTCCTTTACTGCTTGCTCAATATACAGATTGAATAACATCGGGGAGAGGCTACAACCCTGTCTCACTCCTTTCCCAACCACTGCTTCCCATTCATGCCCCTCGACTCTTATAACTGCCATCTGGTTTCTGTACAAATTGTAAATAGCCTTTCGCTCCCTGTATTTTACCCCTGCCACCTTCAGAATTTGAGAGAGAGTATTCCAGTTAACGTTGTCAAAAGCTTTCTCTAAGTCTACAAATGCTAGAAACGTAGGTTTGCCTTTTCTTAATCTTTCTTCTAAGATAAGTCGTAAGGTTAGTATTGCCTCACGTGTTCCAACATTTCTACGGAATCCAAACTGATCTTCCCCGAGGTCCGCTTCTACTATGTAACATATAATAACAGTAATAATAACATTGGGAACTAAATTAACGACCCATAAATTATGTAGGCCACACAGTTGCTAATTGGTTAGAATAATGTTTGTTCGGAAAGCAAAATAATAGCGAAAGTGGTCGTATTTAGAGCTACAGTTACACTTGAGCGCATATCCATTTGACACAGTTCGATCACTCACAATCTCATCGCGAAACACAAGTTATCTACGCAAAAAGTAAGAGTTCACACCAGGCGCGCGGCTGCTCACCGCTCAAACCCGTCATACCACACAACGCGAAATTTTCTAACTAATTTCACTTCCTAACTGCCTAAAGACTGACTGTTCACTTTCGCATCTCAATCCGAACTGTCCCTTTGGTGTCTCCAGCCGAACTGTCCTCTTTGGTGTCTCGATCAGAACTGCCCTCTGACCGTCTCCGACCGCGTTTCCCGCGCTGAACATGTTCACTCAAGTGACTAGCGCACTTCCCTTTCCTGAAGCCGTCCATCTGATTGGCTATAGCATATTCTACATTATTTTACATTTTAACATATTTAAATAATCAAAGCTTGACCACTTTCACGTTCTAAATAAAGTAACAATAATATCCATTACATAATGAAGTGAAAGTTCTTTTACATAAAACCAATACAGTTTCCTTGTTAACTCTGAATGCCACGGCCTTGTACCAATGTGCTTTCTGACAAATAAATAAAGAACAAAAGTAACTATTATGCACTAAACTTTGCAACAAATATTCTAATAATTCAATAAGATGTCATGCTCTCATCGTCCAATGTGCTTTGTGTGGAGGAAATGATGATCTGGTGCTTAACTGTAAATACTGATAATTGAAATTTACTACATGTTTTAAACAAATGAAGTTACAGAGTTGCTATTTAAATCACTTGTCTTGATGCGCTTCTATATGAAATGTCGATCGTTAAGGTCGACCAAAGCGTTCAGATTTTAGCATTCCGGTATTTGTTACAAAACTTGTGAATTTCACTTTCACAGTAAATCCTGAACTGTTATAGATATGATAAATATTCAAGTTTTATTGGGATCATCATGAAAATTTATGGAGGATGGCAGATTAAAATTACTGTGGCTTCATTCCCTGACTTACTCCAGAATTACATAGTTTTCATAAATGTTTATGCTCGATGTTAGGTCCGCCATATTTAACACTGCTACGCCTCCTTGGCCACAAAAGGCTTCTACTGCGTTTCCCAATGACGTAGGCTCTCGTCTGTCTCACTCGCACACTACAGCGCTTAGGCCTCAATAGACAATAGACGCCTGCGAGTTTCCCCATCTCGTGGTGAATCTGCGCCCTTAGTCGCACCCGGTCTTGGACGACAGGGTTCGTTTCACAATTCCTGTAGGCTGAGTCTTTCGGCCATATATTTAAATGAGAGCGCAATGCTCGTTAACTCACAGCTTACATTAACCTGTGATTTTGTAATGTTAATCACTTAATTGTGTTACCTAGACTACTGTACTGCCGATATTTCATTACTCTATAATCTATTTCAATTATTTTTTCACGTTGCGAATTTTCTTACGTCATCGTGTATATAAATGGAGATAAGAAATCAAACGAAATGGAAGTACTCTGTAAGGAGTCACTGAAGACCACAGGTCGGTCATACCGAAGTGTAACGAGGCTGTTTAGGTTTTTATGTTGGTAACGCCACGTAGCGTTCTGTACTGCGTGCTGTCTGTGGCTAGTTCGCATTGTTGGAATTTTCGCTATTGTAGTGTTGGGCAGTTGGATGTGAACAGCGCGTAGCATTGCGCAGTTGGAGGTGAGCCGCCAGCAGTGGTGGATGTGGGTAGAGATGGCGAAATTTTGAGAGCGGATGATCTGGACGTGTGTCCATCAGAAAGAGTAAATTTGTAATACTGTATATCATGAACTGATATATATATGATGACCTTTGAATATTATTAAGGTAAATACACTGTTTGTTCTCTATTAAAATCTTTCATTTGCTAACTATGCCTATCAGTAGTTAGTGCCTTCAGTAGTTTGAATCTTTTATTTAGCTGGCAGTAGTGGCGCTTGCTGTATTGCAGTAGTTCGAGTAACGAAGATTTTTGTGAGGTAAGTGATTCATAAAAGGTATAGGTTATTTCTTTACTTAAAACTTCCGGGCTGATAGGCCGTGGTCGAAGTATAAGCGGCGCTGTACCTCTGAGGATGTCTCCCGCAGTCGGCGACGAAACGTCAGGGGAGAGTTTTATACTTCGACCACGGCCTATCAGCCCGGAAGTTTTAAGTAAAGACAATACCGGCCGTGAAAGCTTACATTCTATGGTATAGGTTGAAAGGTCTCTGTTGGATTCCTTTCATGTTAATTTCTTAATTCTGTTGTCATTTACGGCATACATTCCACTTCTAAACTTACTGTGGTGTTTCTGACTATCTGGGAGGAGACTGAGCAGTGGAACGTGTTACTTTTACACATAATCAGGAACGATCTGTCGCACTACTACACTTTAAAACACAGCTTATATGTAATTCATGTCACACAGTCTCATACGGAACCTACATCCGCTTTCTTTTATATACTGTATATGATAAGATACTGTCATCCCCCATCCCTTCTGTGTGAAAGGATGAATGAGCAAATTTATTTCTAGTTGCATGCTTGATGGTAGCAGACAAGCCTGCCTGCTAGAGAAGATTAGGGCCAACGTCGGAACAGGTAGCTACGCTTTCTAAAAGCAAAGCGGTTTCTATTCTTAGTATGGTCCTGTCCGTCCCTTGGCATGTTGGTATAGGAAGCTGCCTCTCTGGTCACTTCTGTTTGTATCTGTGAAGCACCCTCGGTAGGGGCCCACGGCAGTCTGTCCGTGGCGAGCGTCTGAAGTGGTAAGATCTCCGGCTAAGCGCGTGTCTGCTAAGTCCGTAGGACAATGGATTTCTTAAGTTCAGCCTAACTGAAAATTTAATCACCTTTATTTCAGGTTTAGCTGTAAAATATCTAATGTTATCTTAAATTGCAACGCAGTGTAATTCGAGTATGAAGTTCAGAATATCTTCTAGTAGTTGCTTTGTTACTACTTTGTGAGTAAAGTGCAACCACATGTTGATGATCTGTAACTCTAAGATCATCAATCTTAAATGCGAATGTGCGTGAGATTACAACGTCTCGTCTTGACAATATTTTTCAATATAGCAACTTTTCTTTATGTTCAACCCACGTGGAGTGTACTTTGTGAGACCAGTACCACGTGCTTATGCAATTGTTTGACCCAACAGGTTAATAGTAAGACGGTAGTAACCAGTTCGAGGTTTTTTCTTATGTAAATTGCGTTTCGATGTAATTTATTGTAATTATCAAGTTTATTGTGGAGTTACACTCTTTGTGTAAACCAAGTTGGCCACGTGAAGCATGTGGTGAAATCATCAAAGTAGCCCTCAGCTATTCTTTTCGGGAAGATTTCACAGAGAGTTGTATGAATTTAGTATACCAGTGTGTGGTAATTACATGACGGACAGGATTGTGCTACGAACGTAATTTCTTTGGGTGAAAATTGAATCGGTTGGTTGTGATTAATTTCCTCTTGCATATGTTTCAACGTTCTTCGTGTGTTATTTTATGAATGCAGTGTTGTATGCAGTCTCCCAATCTTGGTTCCATATTTTATGTGTTCTGTAAGATTACAATCTCACATTTTCACAATCCTAAATAAGGCACCAGGTTAGTAATGAATCATGTTTAATATGCTGAAATTTTAACGGAACAATGATCAATGTTAAAATAAATGTGCAAATATAAACTGATTTATTTCTTTTTATTTAAATTGTCTTTATTATTATTATTCACGTTTGGGCCCTACTGGACCACGCGAAGTACAATCACGGGGCATTCAGTTATTTTCTTTTAGACTTTCTCTCTGCCCAAATTGTTTTCATTCTCTCGGAATGAGCTCTTTTCCTTTCATCAGACCATGTGGTTCCAGTTTTCTTTGGTTTTTCAGCTTGACCAACTACCCAGTCATGAATTTTTTGCCTAAATAATTTTCTGTCTTGAATTTCATCTTGTTTTATATCTGCCTCTTTCATGTCCTCTTTTATAGCGGCAATCCATTTTATTGTCTCAAATTTAGCTTTACTTCGATTTTCGTAGAATTCCACTACTTGTTTAGTTAGTCTGGTAGCATCCATTCTTTTAATATGCCCATAAAATTTTAATCTGCGTTTTTTCATATCTGAATATATGCTGGTGTATTGTTGAATTTCACTATTTGCTCTTAGCCTGTATGTTCCTTCTTCAGTATATTTTGGACCTAGAATTTTTCTGATTACTTTTCTTTCTCTTTTTTGGATTTCTTGAATGTCCTTTTTTCTGTTTAAAATTAGCGTTTCAGCCCCATAAAGGCACTCTGGTTTTATGACCGTGTTGTAATGTCTCAATTTAGAGTACCTCGAGAGACATTTTTTGTTGTAGATGTCTTTTGTAAGTCTAAAAGCTGTCTCCATCTTTTGACAACGAATTTCATTTCCAATTTTTTCTAGACCAGTCTCTGAGATTGTTTCACCTAAATATTTGAATTGCGAAACTCTTTTGATTTTTCCATACTTAGTTTCCAAAAGTTTGGGTGCCAGTTTGTTGCTAGTCATATACTGTGTTTTTTCAAATGAGATTTGGAGACCTACTCTTTCTGCTGTTTCTTTAAGGATTTCTATTTGTTTCTGAGCAATTTGGATGTCCTGCGTTAGAATAACCAAGTCGTCTGCAAAGGCCAAACAGTCTATTCGAATATTTGTTCGTCCTAATTTCACTGGTTGGTCAATTTTGAACTCCAATTTTCGTTCGCGCCACTCTTGTATTACTTTTTCTAGAACGCAGTTAAATAGCAACGGAGAGAGTCCATCACCTTGCCTCACGCCTGTTTTTATTTCAAAGGATTCTGAAATTTCTCCTCTGAACTTTACTTTTGATTTTGTACCAGTTAGCGTGTCTCTGATAATTGCCATGGTTTTAGGATCCAGGCCTTGTTCTTTCACAATTTGGAAAAGAGATTCACGATCCACTGAGTCATAAGCCTTTCTAAAATCTACAAAGGTACAAACTAGTTTTTTATTGTAAATTTTTTGATGTCTGAGAATTAGTTTGAGGACTAAAATCTGTTCTGGGCAAGATCTATTTGGCCTGAAACCTGCTTGATATTCGCCAATTTTCCATTCAAGTTGCTGTTGTGCTCGGTTCAGAAGACATTGAGAGAGGATTTTGTATGTGACTGGAAGAAGAGAAATTCCTCTGTAATTATTAACATCAGTTTTGTCTCCCTTCTTATGAAGTGGGTGAATCAAGGCGGTTTTCCATTCATCAGGAATTTTTTCAGTTTGCCAAATGTTTTGCATGATTGAAGTAATTTCTTTAACGGTTTTTGGACCAGCTGCCTTTAAAAGTTCTGCAACAATTCCATCTTCACCAGATGCTTTGTTGTTTTTCAACCTATGAATTTCTTTAATGATTTCCTCTTCATTTGGTGCAAGTGAAACTGGTTTGCATTGTTGGGGAATTTTTGGTGGAAATCTTTCTGTGGGCTCGGGGCAATTTAGAAGATTCTTAAAATATTTAGAAAGTTCTTTGCAATTTTCTTGGTTGTTAAGAGCCAACTGTCCATTTTCCTTCTTGAAGCAAAGATTCTGGGGTTGGTACCCCTTTATTTTGGTTTTAAAAGTTTTATAAAAATTTCTGGTATTGTATTTCTGAAAATCTTCTTCAATTTCTAAGAGTTGACTATTCTCATATGGTCTTTTTGTTTGTCTAATTAGTTTTGAAGTGTCTTTTCTAGTTGCCATGAATGTATCATATGTGTCTTCTGTCTTGTTGCTATTCCATGCTTTAAATGCCTCTTGTCTGGCTTTGATTGCATGATCACAGTTTTCATTCCACCAAGCATGTTTCTTGTGTTTTCGTAAAGGAATTTGATCTTGAGATGTTTTGATAATCTTGTGTTTGAGTTGTTCCCAATTTTGTGCACTTGTTTTGTCAAATTCGTCTGCTAATAATGATGGTTGGATTTTACTGGTGTCAAATTTGGGGATTAATGGTGTCCTTTTGTTGAAATTTTGGGGTTTTAGCTTTAGTTTCACACGGGTTAAGTAATGGTCTGAGTCAATATTGGCGCCTTTACGAACTTGAACATTTAAAATTTCTTTGTGACATGGATACGAGATTGCAATATGGTCAATTTGGAATTCACCTATGTCCGTGTTAGGTGATCGCCATGTCTTTTGTTTTGAAGGTTTTTTCTTAAAATGACTTGACATAATTTTGAGATTGAAATTTCTGCAAAATTCTACCAGCCTCTTTCCATTTTGATTGGTCCATTTATGTGCAGGGAATTCACCGACCGTTTTTCTAAATTTTCTCTCTTTCCCTAACTGCGCATTAAAATCACCCATTAAAATCTTTACATAATTTGGAGGAATTTTGGAGACTGTATTATCTAACACTTCCCATGACTTATTTACTTTTTCTGGATTTGTTTTATTCTCCTGGTTGATAGGCATGTGTGCGTTAATTAAACAGTACATTTTATTTGCACATTTCATGGAAATTGTCATTAGTCTGTTGTTTACTGGATTTACTTCGATTACGGAGCCAAGAATGTCTTGCGAAATTGCGAATGCAACACCAGATGCGGAGTGTTTTTAAGAATTCTTTTGTCTGTTTTACTTTTAAACAATCGGTAGTTTCCAAAATCCATGGTATTCTCATCAGGCAACCTTGTTTCTTGCAGGGCTAAAATTTTGATATTTTGTTCTTTTAGTGTGTCTCCTAATTTATAGAGTTTTCCTGGTGTCAAGAGAGAGTTAATATTGATAGTGCCAAAAAATGTTTCGACCTTGGGCATGAGTCGGTCAAAAGACTTCGATTTCCTCTGGTTTGGGATATAGCGTTTCAGCCTAGTCTCCCCAGAATCCGATAGACTAGTTGCGCCACTGATGGCGGAGGATTTGTTACCACCTGGGGTAATTTTGTAATTACTAAAACGCTCCATAATAGTACTTAGAATCAAAGGGTTGAGCTCAGAAAAGCTCAGTGGTTAAGACTGGAGTGGTTAGTTCCAGAATTTGTATTACGGCCGCACCTCTGGTGAACAGACGCCGACCACCGTGCCGCTTGTTACAAGTCAGACGCAAGGTGGATTTATTGTATTATGTGCCTCTTCCGCTAGTTCCACCGTACCGAGATTCGTTCTCTCCGCCTTCACTACCGTTGAGGTCTTCGCTGTAACCCTAGCAAGGGGCCCTGACAGAGTACTATCACCCGGGCCAGGTGAACTCTGGTTTTTTAAACGAGGTTGTTACTCCTCCCCCTCCTCCTTCCTCATCACTTGCATAATGAGGCCCCGGGCTTGGGACCGTTACAGCGGAGTTTAAATTGTCTTTATATATATATATATATATATATATATATATATCACCGGTTGTCGTAAGATGACTATTAAAAGATTGTAATTAATGTTAGTCTGGTTGGGAATTTGGTAAGCTAGACTGGATACCTGGTGAAACAGTTGCTCAGTAATGCAAGGTTAACTTCCCCAGATAGCTCACAGCTTTTAACCCGCTTTTATTGTCTTGAATATCAGCACCGGTTTCAGAACAACTTAATGCATCAACATTATTGTTAGTCAGGGCCATTCTTTTGTAGGGATTATTGAAAGTCAGATAGCGTTGGGCTAAAAATATTGTGTGACAGTTTAGTGTTGATCAGAATAAGTAAAGAGAGAAATGTCTGAGTACGTTCAGTTGTGCTCAGCCGTTTGAAAATCAAATAACGTAGAGGTTTTCCAGCACTGTCATTTATAAAAAAAATTTTAAGGGGAGGTTTCAAACGTACTCAGAAAATATCGTTGGACAGGCTCAGAAATTTTGTCTGTTGACCCTTTATTTATCCACGCTGTAACCGAGTTGTCATCCATCGCACAGTTATGTCCAAGTCATCATACTGCCCCCCTCCCTTAATAGTCTCTCATCAATCAAACTGGACCGTCCCGCGCAGAGAAGCGTTCCTCTTCTGCTCTCTGCTATCGCGTGGGGGAAAAAAATAACAGTGCGGGGAGAAACTTGTTTGTAATTGGAGGAATATACGAGCCTTGTGGTACCGCACGCTGTCCGGGCAGGTCGGCTGTAGCGTGTGCTGTGGCCGTCGTTCAGCTAGCTGGCTGCCGTGGCTCGGCTGGTGTGTTACAAGGCTGTTGTACAGCCTGGCTGTGGCCCGGCTGGAAGCGTTACGAAACCCGACGTGCCTCAGCGACCCGGCTCTGCCTTTCCGCACGGAACACGAGTTTCCGTTCGTCACCACTTCTCTGGCACAGAGCAACAGCGCCGTGGATGCTGCCGTTCCATTTGTGCTGCAGCTTTGGCGCTTTTTCAGTACTTCTATCACCCTGTTGTAAGGTAACAACACAGCAGGTGTGCTTGAGGCCTACTCGACCAATCGGATGAGGTGCCGAGATGGAGGGGACCAGCGACCGCAAGGGCAACACGAGGGGGGGGGGGAGGGAGGACACATTCGTCCAATCCTTTTCTCAGTAAAGACTGTGGTTGCTGCATCGGCTCACTAACCCTCCCACCAATCAATCCTAGAGAGTTGGCTGTAGGGGACATCAAAACTAATATTTTTCCCTAATGCCATTTTTTCCTATGAGGAGTATTTAAACCGTAGTGGAAGATTTCTCTGGCGGCAAATTAGTTAAACCAACAAACACTTTTCCATTTTTTTATGACCAAAAGACAACACATTAACACAACCCAATTTCAGTTACAGTAGATGTTCAAAAATGCCTCCATTGACACGTATACAACGGTTACACTGTCGGATCATATTCTATCTGACACGGGCAAAAAAGCCTAGGAGTATCCTGAATTGTTCCTGCTGCTGCTGCTACTATCCGGGCAACCAGATCCTCTTCTGATGCTGCAGCAGTTGCGTAAACAAGGATGCGCATCTCTCCCCACACAAAAAAGTCCAGAGGGGACATATCTGGGGATCGAACAGGCCATGGTTCAGGGCCACCTCTGCCAATCCGCGTTTCTGGGAACCGTCGGTCCAGGAATCGACGCACACGACGACTGAAATGTGCCGGCGCCCCCTCATGTTGCAACCACATGCGTTGTCTTGTAGGGAGAGGGGCGTCTTCCAGCAATTCTGGCAATGCTCTGGCGAGACAATTGTAATCGTGCCTGCCATTTAATGGCCTAGGTAGCAGATACGGCCCAATTAAACAGTCCTCAACAACACCGACCCACACATGATCGAAGAACCACAGTTGATGAGCGTTAGTAACTGTGGCTTGTGGGTTATCCTCACTCCAAACTTGCGATTTGTGAATGTTGGAGACTCCATCACGGCCGAACGTTGCTTCATCGGTAAACAACATAGAGGATGGAAATGCAGTATGCATTTCACACTGTTCCAGGTACCACTGCGAAAACTGTGCTCTGAGTGGATAATCAACTGGTTCCAGCTTGTGGACACGCTGTAAGTGAAATGGACGCAACAACTGCTCTCGAAGGACTGTTCTTCCATACGTCTGATTCGTCCCCATGTTACGTGCAATTGCACGAGTGCTGATTGAAGGATCCTGTTCCATGTGCTGCAAGACAGCTTCCTCAGGTTGCAGAGTTCTTACCGTGCGACGGTGTCCCTGTCCAGGTAATCTGCTAAATGACCCGGTCTCACGCAGACGTTGGTACACAGCAGCAAAGGTCGTATGATGCGGGATACGGCGATTAGGATATTGTTGTTGATAAACCCGCTGTGCAGCTCGTCCGTTGTGGTGCGCTACGTAGTACGCACCAACCATATCAGTGTACTCACTCCAGGTGTATCGCTCCATTAGTAAACAGAGGCAATGCACTACTACACTGGTGGACAGCAGTTGCCTACATCTAAAGAGCGTAATACGCCCACTAGCTACTGAAGATCGTAATACGGCCTCTAACAAATGCAGAGCGTAATACGGCCTCCACCGGTTTAAATAATCCTCATAGGGAAAAATGACATTAGGGAAAAATATTTGTTTTGATGTCCCCTCCAACGTCCCAGAGTTTGTCGGCTTAAATACTTTTCACCCTGTATAATTCATTACGACTGTGGAATCTATTAGCTGATACTGAACTTTCTGTGAGGTATCGATAGTTCCGATACCACACGGTAGGTGCACGCTCGTAGGTTGGCACTACGAGAGCGGACGAACTACGCCGACCACAGCGCCCTCTAGCCGAAGCTGTGGAGCTCAACGAGCCCCGTTCTACTTTCTCCTCATTTCATCAAGTGCAGACGCCCGTGAAACATCGCTTCAGGTTAGCTTGCTACAGAGACTTCGTATCAGTTACGACGGCTCTAAGACGTCGCACCTAGGCGGACATCTGTACCAAGTTACGTATTCAGTTGTGTTCTTGGTTTTGGACTATAGTAAACCTCTTTAACTTTACTTGCAGTACCGAAGTGCTTTACCTCACCTGCTCCTACTCGCTTCCTTCATTCTGCCTACTTTACCGATCTCCGGATCAGACCCACGCGCCGCCTTCCAGGCGGGATTCAAAATCCTGTCTATTCTATTGGCTTGAGAATTGCAGGAAGGGAGTCAGTGAGGTTGTGGAAGGGACCGACATGGAGGGGGAGCCCTGTCGTAGCCAGCTGCGCTAGGTTTCACGGTTGAGGATCCATGGCACGAAGAGCCTGGTCAAGGTGGTCTCTCTCGACTAGGTTTAAACCTGTTGGGTTTGGTGCCCAGGGGGGTACAGTGCACTCATGCTGGTGCTCTTGGAGCCATGCACGCACGCTGTGAGGTGCGTGACACATTGCATTGTAGTGCTGGTACGTGTCATCGTGCCGAGGAAAAAGAAACCGCATGTAGCATTGGACATGGTCCCCAAGCATAGACGAATACTTGTACTGGTCCACTGTACCTTCAGAATGACTGGATCAGCCAGGGAATGCCACGAAAACACTCACGTAACGATCTCTCCTCGCTGCAGTCTGCTGCAGGTGTTTCACTCCGTACACGCCAACGGCAAGCTGTCTGAGGAACATAACACGTGATTCATCTGAAAAGATCACCGATCGCGACTCAGTGGACGTCCAGTTGGCGGAACTGGCGTGCAAATTTCAACCTTCGTCGCCGATGACCATGCAGGTTGCATGGCTGCATGAACGAGACGCTTGCTACACAGGCCCTTACACGGCAACGTCTCTGAACGCTCGTTAAGAAGACACTGCAGGTAGTCCCTTGGTTCATCTGGGCAGTCCACTGGTCAACAGTTGGATGCCTATTCTCCCATACACATTTCCGCCGTCGTCATTCACCTATGTCGTCTGCGGCCGATGGTCTACCACAGACGTCTCGGCGCATGTGTTGGGTAACATCGTTTTGCAATGTACGATATACTTTAACCATGGGGGCACGCAAACAACTTACAGACTCTGCCGTTTCGGAAATGCTTCCACCCTTGGTCCATGGTCTGCAGTACGACAGTAGAGGCCCAGGCTCCGCAAATGTTTGCAAAAGACAAAGTCCTTTTAGTTTCCTTATTCAAATACGGAATACCGCATCTGCACCCTCATCACTACAGCATGGTTCAGAATTGTGTAACCATTCAAATGGGATGAATACGTATCTATTAACGGTGTGCCAAACATGCATGATGTTCAACTTCAGTATAATAATTAAAGATTAGCGCATAAGCTATTCACACATAGCTGCCACAAGCTTTACGTTTTTCTTTTTTTATAACTCAGGTTTCCTAATGTGTGAACAACTTGCTCTGGTGGAAATAAAAGTTGCAGCAAGTTTGGTGGAACCGTATGGTTCGGCGAATGTTTAACCCTTTCGGGACGCGAGGCCCGTATATGTGGCCCGATTGTCGCGTCACACACCCAGTGCTGTATCTGGGGACTGGCTTGCAGTATCGACACGGGACGGGGCGCATCCTGACAAAAGGGTAATTGTTCTGGCCAATTTCAGGTTGGGACGGTCGACGCTTACTTGCTACACTCCTGGACTTGCTCCGGACACTGCGAGAGGGCTGTACAAGCAATGATCACACGCACGGCACAGCGGACACACCAGGAACCGCGGTGTTGGCCGTCGAATGGCGCTAGCTGCGCAGCATTTGTGCACCGCCGCCGTCAGTGTCAGCCAGTTTGCCGTGGCATACGGAGCTCCATCGCAGTCTTTAACACTGGTAGCATGCCGCGACAGCGTGGACGTGAACCGTATGTGCAGTTGACGGACTTTGAGCGAGGGCGTATAGTGGGCATGCGGGAGGCCGGGTGGACGTACCGCCGAATTGCTCAACACGTGGGGCGTGAGGTCTCCACAGTACATCGATGTTGTCGCCAGTGGTCGGCGGAAGGTGCACGTGCCCGTCGACCTGGGACCGGACCGCAGCGACGCACGGATGCACGCCAAGACCGTAGGATCCTACGCAGTGCCGTACGGGACCGCACCGCCACTTCCCAGCAAATTAGGGACACTGTTGCTCCTGGGGTATCGGCGAGGACCATTCGCAACCGTCTCCATGAAGCTGGGCTACGGTCCCGCACACCGTTAGGCCGTCTTCCGCTCACGCCCCAACATCGTGCAGCCCGCCTCCAGTGGTGTCGCGACAGGCGTGAATGGAGGGACGAATGGAGACGTTTCGTCTTCAGCGATGAGAGTCGCTTCTGCCTCGGTGCCAATGATGGTCGTATGCGTGTTTGGCGCCGTGCAGGTGAGCGCCACAATCAGGACTGCATACGACCGAGGCACACAGGGCCAACACCCGGTATCATGGTGTGGGGAGCGATCTCCTACACTGGCCGTACACCACTGGTGATCGTCGAGGGGACACTGAATAGTGCACGGTACATCCAAACCGTCATCGAACCCATCGTTCTACCATTCCTAGACCGGCAAGGGAACTTGCTGTTCCAACAGGACAATGCACGTCCGCATGTATCCCGTGCCACCCAACGTGCTCTAGAAGGTGTAAGTCAACTACGCTGGCCAGCAAGATCTCCGGATCTGTCCCCCATTGAGCATGTTTGGGACTGGATGAAGCGTCGTCTCACGCGGTCTGCACGTCCAGCACGAACGCTGGTCCAACTGAGGCGCCAGGTGGAAATGGCATGGCAAGCCGTTCCACAGGACTACATCCAGCATCTCTACGATCGTCTCCATGGGAGAATAGCAGCCTGCATTGCTGCGAAAGGTGGATATACACTGTACTAGTGCCGACATTGTGCATGCTCTCTTGCCTGTGTCTATGTGCCTGTGGTTCTGTCAGTGTGATCATGTGATGTATCTGACCCCAGGAATGTGTCAATAAAGTTTCCCCTTCCTGGGACAATGAATTCACGGTGATCTTATTTCAATTTCCAGGAGTGTATTACGGCCGTAGTTTCCTCTTGCTTTCAGCCGTTCGTAGTACCAGCACAGCAAGGCTGTTTTGGTTAGTGTTACAAGGCCAGATCAGTCAGTGATCCAGACTGTTGCCCCTGCAACTACTAAATGCTCACAACGGCAAAAGGTGGATTGCCGACCAGCTTCTGCGTTTCTGACATGCTCGATCCCAGACGCCGGGTCGTAGTTATGTGGCCTTTGTCAGAGTCGCTTATCTCCGTGTATTTCTCCATTTGCGGTCCGTGTCATCACTAGAAAGATTTCCCATTCGTCCCTGCTTCACTTACACACTGCCCTTAACGCACCACGCTCCCGCACTCAACATAGCGGTAGTCAACTGGCATAATGTTTTGCAGTGCGTATGCCTACACTGTGAGGCTTTAACGTTTTCATACTAGAGCTGTCCGCCCCGGTAGCTGAGTGGTCAGCGTGACAGACTGTCAATCCTAAGGGCACGGGTTCGATTCCCGGCTGCGTCGGAAATTTTCTCTGCCCAGGGACTGGGTGTTGTGTTGTCCTAATCATCATCATTTCATCCCCATCGACGCGCAGGTCGCCGAAGTGGCGTCAAATCGAAAGACCTGCACCAGGCGAACGGTCTACCCGACGGGAGGCCCTAGCCACACGACATTTCCATTTTATACAAGAGCTAGATTCGTAGGCTATTTTTACTTGCTTACATAATCACAAGGACCTTATAAAGTAATAATGAAGTTTACTAGACACCGAGATCAAAAACATCATTACTTGAAACCTTTTCATTTTTTCCCGAATAGAGTTATGTTTCTCTTTTCTTTCTTTTTTCGGAATAGAATTTCTCTGAATGAAAAACTTGACCAAAAAAATTAACTGTTTTGGAGATAATACGAGAAAAAAGGTGAGAAAATTTCGAAATCTACTGATGCCAGTGATGGATAAAACGTTCGTTCTATATCAGCAACGTTACCTACTGTGGAATGTGTAAGTAGAAGTGTTAATGATGGTGGTAAAAGTAAAAATTTTATGCACTTAATATACGAATTTTCTTTCACTGAAGTCAAGGACACACTGTAATATATTGATTATTCCTTGCTACTGTAGTGTGTTGTATACATGGAAGAACCCTGGAGATACTAAAAGGTATCAGATAGATTATATAATGGTAAGACAGAGATTTAGGAACCAGGTTTTAAATTGTAAGACATTTCCAGGGGCAGGTGTGGACTCTGACCACAATCTATTGGTTATGAACTGTAGATTAAAACTGAATAAACTACAAAAAAGTGGTAATTTAAGGAGATGGGACCTGGATAAACTGAAAGAACCAGAGGTTGTACAGAGTTTCAGGGAGAGCATAAGGGAACAATTGACAGGAATGGGGGAAAGAAGTACAGTAGAAGAAGAATGGGTAGCTCTGAGGGATGAAGTAGTGAAGGCAGCAGAGGATCAAGTAGGTAAAAAGACGAGGGCTAGTAGAAATCCTTGGGTAACAGAAGAAATATTGAACTTAATTGACGAAAGGAGAAAATACAAAAATGCAGTAAATGAAGCAGGAAAAAGGGAATACAAACGTCTCAATAATGAGATCGACAGGAAGTGCAAAATGGCTAAGCATGGATGGCTAGAGGACAAATGTAAGGATGTAGAGGCTTATCTCACTAGAGGTGAGATAGATACTGCCTACAGGAAAATTAAAGAGACCTTTGGAGAAAAGAGAACAACTTGTATGAATATCAAGAACTCAGATGGAAACCCAGTTCTAAGCAAAGAAGGGAAAGCAGAAAGGTGGAAAGAGTATATAGAGGGTCTATACAAGGGCGATGTACTTGAGGACAATATTATGGAAATGGAAGAGGATGTAGATAAAGATGAAATGGGAGATACGGTACTGCGTGAAGAGTTTGACAGAGCACTGAATGACCTGAGTCGAAACAAGGCCCCCGGAGTAGACAACATTCCATTAGAACTACTGATGGCCTTGGGAGAGCGAGTCCTGACAAAACTCTACCATCTGGTGAGCAAGATGTATGAGACAGGCGAAATACCCTCAGACTTCAAGAAGAATATAATAATTCCAATCCCAAAGAAAGCAGGTGTTGACAGATGTGAAAATTACCGAACTATCAGTTTAATAAGTCACAGCTGCAAAATACTAACGCGAATTCTTTACAGACGAATGGAAAAACTGGTAGAAGCCGACCTCGGGGAAGATCAGTTTGGATTCCGTAGAAATATTGGAACACGTGAGGCAATACTGACCTTACGACTTATCTTAGAAGAAAGATTAAGGAAAGGCAAACCTACGTTTCTAGCATTTGTAGACTTAGAGAAAGCTTTTGACAACGTTAACTGGAATACTCTATTTTAAATTCTGAAGGTGGCAGGGGTAAAATACAGGGAGCGAAAGTCTATTTACAATTTGTACAGAAACCAGATGGCAGTTATAAGAGTCGAGGGGCATGAAAGGGAAGTAGTGGTTGGGAAAGGAGTGAGACAGGGTTGTAGCCTCTCCCCGATGTTATTCAATCTGTATATTGAGCAAGCAGTGAAGGAAACAAAAGAAAAATTCGGAGGAGGTATTAAAATCCATGGAGAAGAAATAAAAACTTTGAGGTTCGCCGATGACATCGTAATTCTGTCAGAGACAGCAAAGGACTTGGAAGAGCAGTTGAACGGAATGGACAGTGTCTTGAAAGGAGGGTATAAGATGAACATCAACAAAAGCAAAACGAGGCTAATGGAATGTAGTCGAATTAAGTCGGGTGATTCTGAGGGAATTAGATTAGGAAATAAGACACTTAAAGTATTAAAGGAGTTTTGCTATTTGGGGAGCAAAATAATTGATGATGGTCGAAGTAGAAAGGATATAAAATGTAGACTGGCAATGACAAGGAAAGCGTTTCTGAAGAAGAGAAATTTGTTAACATCGAGTATAGATTTAAGTGTCAGGAAGTCGTTTCTGAAAGTATTTGTATGGAGTGTAGCCATGTATGGAAGTGAAACATGGACGATAAATAGTTTACACAAGAAGAGAATAGAAGCTTTCGAAATGTGGTGCTACAGAAGAATGCTGAAGATTAGATGGGTAGATCACATAACTAATGATGAAGTACTTAATAGAATTGCGGAGAAGAGAAATTTGTGGCACAACTTGATCAGAAGAAGGGATCGGTTGGTCTAACATATTTTGAGGCATCAAGGGATCACCAGTTTAGTATTGGAGGGCGGTGTGGAGGGTAAAAATCGTAGAGGGAGACCAAGAGATGAATACACTAAGCAGATTCAGAAGGATGTGGGTTGCAGTAGGTACTGGGAGATGAAGAAGCTTGCACAGGATAGAGTAGCATGGAGAGCTGCATCAAACCAGTCTCAGGACTGAAGACCACAACAACAACAACTGTAGTGTTATCTTGAAGCTGTGAGAAAGGAGGACAGGAGTTCCAAGGCGAGGAAGCAGAGACGATGCTGAGGGCAGACGAAATTGTGAGAGATATTGTTACATGAAGTAAACTGTAAGGGGAGAGCCTTGTGAAAATGGAGACGCCCCCAGACGCGGTCCCAGGGCGCTAGTTACTCTTCAACGAATTAACATGTAACTTCGCATGTCGTATAGACGCTGTGGTAGGTTGCCACCGTAGAACTTTGTAACCAACAGGCACGTACTAGCGTATAAATCCAGCTTGATACCAGCCCTGAGAACACCAACGTCAGTAGGCTCACAAAGGTTAGAAAGAGAGCGAAAACGCCAAAAACTGTCGACCTAGCAGTCCCTACTCCGGGGAGCCCGAGGGGCGGGGCTAAATGACTTATAACAATAATGTTGCAAGCTTAATTTGGCAGAGCAGTTACGTTTAGCTTTCAGCTGAACAATGTTGATACCAAATACGGACTTAGTTAGTGCAACTGCATTAACATTTCCGCCTTAGGATATGGTTCAAATGGCTCTGAGCACTATGGGACTTAACATCTGAGGTCATCATTCCTCTAGAACTTAGAACTACTTGCGAGGTGCCGGGGCTAGCAGTGTATTTAACACTAAATTCTTCTACAATCTACATATGTAAATGATGCTCTAAGCCCTCCTATTCTAACTCCGACTTTTGCTGTTGCACATGGATTAAAAAGAAACGCGAACTGACTGTAATCGACCCTGCAAGTGGAGTAGAAAAGAGTTTGGCACCTGCAATAATTTCATTTGATAAATAAGTTAAATAAAGGAAAGTTTCATTAACGTAGTGCGAAATGATAGGGTTGCTCTACCGATTAACAGAATGAAAGTCCTGTCCAAAATAACAATATGATTTATTATAACTCAAAATAATAAACAAAAACACATGAAACATTTACAATACATCACATTGGCTCAAATTGGATACTCAAATAAATGCTGTGAAGGTGAAGTTGTCCCTAAACTAGATTGTGACATTTATGACGAAGTGGTATGTGGAGCCAATTCCTTGCAACTCAAATCTTAAGAGAAACACACAGCCAACCCAACATTAATTGCTGCTACAGTAGTGAGGACTCAGACAATGAAGACCCAAGACAGAACAAAGTTAGAAAAGACGAACAGGCGCGCTCTGCTAAGCTCTGATTATCACCTAGCAAAATTGCCTGCTTTGCCGGTGCTGCGGACGTACATTACCAAGCTGTCTTCTTAACTGCAAGAACACGATCTGGCGTACCGGAGGCGATGGCTGGTTGCTTTGACGTCCCGTCGTGGTGATGATAATGTCGCGAGTATAGCTCGAAACAAATTATCATGGCCTGCTTGTTCCAGACTAAAGACTTCCTAGCAATACAAATGCGCCTCTGAGGGAGACGAAGAAGGCTCGCCACACAATCACTGACGGTACAGTGATTGGTTTTAACAAGCGAAGTCACACTGTAACTCCGATACAGTCAACTATAGCCAAATCTGATCAAGACAGACAACATAGGCCGCTTGTACGCAGAACGCTCAATTGCCAACTGTACTCGGAAAGTTACGTTGAAGTCGGAACTTCAGCAACTTCGTCAAACAGTTAAAATTAAATAAAAGTATATTAGACAGGCAACGGAAGGCAGGCTGTCCAGAGCAGCGAGAGCTCAGTCTTGTAACCTACTCCGACCGAAAGGCGAGAGCCGACTCCCATCAACAGCACCCGTACAAGCCACACACAGAACATTCCCGCCCCCACGACAGTGGCCGTGGTTAAACGTTCCAATCAGCAACTCGAAAACCGGCGGAAAATTCCACTCTATTGCCGGAGCACTACCATTCCACCAATGGAGATTCTTGGCGCCAATTTCTGCGCTGATTTTGCTACGTCACAGAGCTATGCCCTGAGCAAGCCAATCACAGTTACTATTTTGCAGAAAGCGCGGGAATTTTCCCGCCACAACTGCCTGGGAACACAAGTCATTCCCACGCCTCGCTGGTAGCCCGCCAGAAAGTGTTTTCGCTAAGTTTCTACGAAGTAACGGAACCTCTAGCCCAGCTGCTACTTCAGGCCACTGCGGGCGTGTCTTTTGACAATGTCGGCGTCTGGAAAGCATTCACTCGACTTCCTCACACCCGTCGGCTTAACCCTTTCAAGATCAGCAGAGCCCGCCTGTCACCGGACCACCCGGGTGACGAGAGACGCTGCGTGGGAAGTCCGCGTGTGAACGAATAGCGACTTTTCACCGCATGCAATTAGAGAGGAAAACCTAAGTAACCTAAGGACATCACACAATCCATGCCCGAGGCAGGATTCAAACCTGCGACCGTAGCAGTCGCGCGGATCCACACTGTAGCGCCTAGAGCCACTAGACCACCGAGGCCTCCACCTTAGGAGCAGTAGAGTAGACCTAACTAAACCGTGATTGGCAGGCGCCTGCAAGAGACCTGCGGGATTGGCTGGGTGGCTTAAAGTGGGAAAAACAGTGCCCCCATGCGACTCTTTAAAACCCCTAGATTCCGCATTTTGGCGGAGTTCTCAGTCAGAAGATCTGGACGCCGAATCTGCGTCCGTCGACTCCAGCCTCGGTCCAGCTCCGCGTAAGTCTGCTCTCTCTCCCTCACGTGGAGTGCCTCAGTGAACAGTGTCACGTTCAGTATGTTTTGTTTTGCAACGAAGGTGTTGCCTTAAGATGCTGCCAGTGTTTGCTACTGTGGTTAGCATCCACTCCTGGGACTTCAGCACTGGCTTCTGTTGTAACAGTGTTATTCCTGCTTTTTCTAACCCTAGAACTAGCCTCCAGTGTATTAGTTAGTCCTGTCTGGAATAAACAACTAATTCAATACCCTACTTGTCAAAGAGTCTCCACAACGAGTTCCCTACCGAGTCTCTCCACCTGCATTTCTAGTAAATGCCTGCACCAGTGTTGGCTCGGATAGAAGAAAACAATCAAATGCCTTCACTGTGAATTGCCCTTCTGCCTTTTTCTCTGTACCGATCGGGAGCGCAGACTGACCAGTAACCGCTTTTTTCCTCTCCCACCTATATCAGGACACGACTACACTCTCCTGGATGTTGAGATCACTCTAAACAGTGAACTACTTGCCTGATGGAGGAGACACTGAACCAGACAAGTATGTTCCTTTGAGGGATTTGAATGAAGTACAGCGGAAGCAATATCCACATTGATCATTGTACGCTATAATTTTATCTTTGCACTCTTCCATTTGGTCCGTGTTTGCATAGAAAAACAACAATATCAGAAATTGAATCCACCTTGATGCAAACCCCTTGTTATTCGTTTATTTCTTTATTTCCCCAAACTAGTTTCGGCGACAAATGTCACCATCATCTGCAGATGACATGATGTTCGCTGAGTGAAAAACGGCAACAAAAAAAAGCGCACTGAAAATATGTCGCAAACAGCGACAATAATTCTCAAAACATGTTGTAACATACAATAAATAAGGTCGTATGAAAGTATCCATAGAAAACTATATTTCAAAAAACGAATAGTAAAAATGTAATAGCTATTTCCTGCATGTTGTAGATTAAATAACCCACTGATGACGGTGATATTTGTCGCCGAAACTAGTTTGGGAAAATAAAGAAATAAACAAATAACATGGTGTTTCGCATCAAGGCGGACTCATTTTGAGATATTGTTTTTTATCATCGTACGCGGTGGTAGGCCAAACTTTACTTACAAAAAATGTTTTTCGTTTGAGTCTATCGTCTTTTCCTAACTAATTTAGGGCAGTAATCGATCTATAAGCTTCTTGCACACCTAAGTTCGTGTTGTGTACGAGTGCAGCTTTCCCCGGTGGTAGTGCGACGGTCCCCGTCATCTGATATTGGGTTTTGTGCAGCGTGTTTCTATTGTGACACTGACGGGCTCCCGGTAAGCAGCTATTGTGCAATGTGGCCACACCGTTAGCCTCTGTTCGTGGAAGCCATGTTGACAGCTAGGAATATTTACTTTCCCTGATACGGGGATTCACTATACTAGGGTGCGCGTAAGCCACGGTAGATAGTGGGTTATACATCAGGTTAGTAATGCGGAAAAAATGTTGAAGTAGAACGACAGTAATATGCTAGAAGACTTATCCAGTATTGATATTTATAATAAGCGCTTGTTGATTTTCTCAGATGGCTCATTAGGCAACGCATGGCTGACTACGAAAGAAGACGAATGGGAAGCTTGTGAGAAGAAACAATTAAGGCAGCAGAGGATCAAATATGTAAAAAGATAAGTCCGAGAAGAAGTTTTTGGATAACACAGAAGATATTGAATTTAATTGACGAAAGGGGAAAATATAAAAACACAGCAAATGAACCAGGCAGAAGGTAATACAGATGTCTGAAGAATGAAATTGACAGGAAGTGCAAAACTGCAAAGCAATAGTTGGCAGACGAAAAACGCGAGAATGTATAAGCATGAATAACTATGGGAAAGACAGAGGCTACCTGTAGGAAGATTGAACAGAAGCAGCTGTAAGAACATCAAAAACTCAGATGAATACAATACTACAGAAAGGGAAGTGGAAGCAGATGAAGATGGCATAGGAGACGTGATGCTACGAGAAGAATTTGGCATAGCATTGGAAGGCCTACGTTGCAACAAGGCTCATGGAGTAAACGACTGTCTCTCGCAATTATTTAGATTCTTGAGAGAGCCAATATTCTTCCACTTCGTTCGAATGTTCAAATGTGTGTGAATTCCTAAGGGACCAAACTGCTGAGGTCATCGGTTCCTGTACTTAAACATTACTTAAACTAACCTATGCTAAGAACAACCCACACACCCATGTCCGAGGGATGACTAGAACTTTCGGCGGGAGGGGCCGCGCAGTCCGTGACATGACGCCTCAAACCGCGCGTCCACCCCGCGCGGCCTTCCACTCCGTGTGCACGATATATGAGACAGGCGAAATACCGTCAGACTTCAAGAATAACGTAAAAGTTTCCATTTCAAAGATGGTTGGTGCTGACAAGTATGAGTGTGATAAGCCATGGTTTCAAAATAATGAGGCAAAATATATGCAGAAGAATGGAAAACTGGTAGGAGCCGATTTCGGAGATCAGTTTGGATTCCGGTGAAATGTAGGAATACGAGAGGTAGTATTGATCCTACAACTTCCCTTGGACTGGAGAAAGGCAAATCTACGTTTGTAGCATTTGTAGATTTACAGAAAGCTTTTAGCAAAGTTAACTGGACTACAGTCTTTGAAATTCTCAAGGGAGTAAGCATAAAATACAGGAATTGAAAGGTAACTTGTACAGAAACCAGACTGCGCTTATAAGAGTCGAGAAGAATGAAAGGGGAGCAGTGATTGAGTAGGGAGTGAGACACAGTTGTAGTGTATCCCCCATGTTTTTCAATCTGTACAACGAGCAGGCAGTAAAGGAAACCCAGGAGAAATTTTGAAAGGGAATTAAATATCAGCGAGAAGAAACTCAGTCAGAAACAGCAAAGGGCTTGGAATAGCAGCTGAACGGAGTAGATAGTGCCTTGAAAACGTATTATAATATGCATATCGAAAAAGCAAAACAAGGTTACTGGAACGTAGTCGAATTAAACCAGGCGATGGTGAGAGAATTATATTGGGCAATGACACGCTCAAAACAGTAGGTGAGTTTTGATATTTGAGCAGATAAATAACAAACAGTACTTTAAGGTGCTTAAAAATGTTATTAGGAGGGCAAAGAGTATGTGATAGGCAAATAGAATAGCTAATTCCCAGGATAAAATTAAAACCATATGATCTGTCGTGAAGGAAGTGTCTAGTCAGCAGCTCAAGGACGAGGGTATAAAGGCGGTACGTAATGAACAAGTTTCTGTTACTGATAAATCAGATATATGTACAGTATTTAACAATCAGTTTCTGAAAATAGCTGATGAATTAAATAAAAACTTTGTTTCTACAGGGAATCATATAACTGTCTTGGAAAATGGGTTTCCGTGACTGATATCTAAAATACTGGTCAGTGATACTGACACGAGATCACTGAGTCAATAATTAAATCACTGAAGATTAGGGACTGTCATGGATATGACGGTGTATCTAGCAGAACAGTAAAGTACTGTGCTGCACACGTTAGCCCCTTCATTAACCATATTTGTAATTTTTCCTTTAAGAATAGTCACTTTTCTCAACGGTTAAAGTACTCAGTAGTAAAGCGGGTGCTTTATAAAAAGGGGGAAAGGGATAATGCAGGCAATTTTAGACCTATTTCTAAGCGATCAGTTTTTTCTAAAGTTATTGAAAAGGCTGTGTACATGAAGTTAATTAACCATTTCATTTCACACAATCTGCTCCCAGATGTACAGTTTCGTTTTAGAAGTGGTTTAACAACTGGAAATGTTATATTCTCTTTTGTCTGTGAGGCAGTGGATGGATTAAACGAAAGGTATCGAACGCTATGATTTAAATAAGGCGCTTGATTGCGTTGATCACAAAATATTGCTCCAGAAGTTGGACCATTATGGAATATAGGGACTAGTTCACAATTGATTCACCTCTTACTTTGAGAAGAGACAGCAAAAGGTGATTCTTCACAGTATTGAGAATAGCTGTGATGTGGTGTCCAAGTGGGGCACAGTTAAATGGGGCTGTCCCAGGGATCGGTGCTGTTCCTTGTTTATATAAATGATATGCCTTCTAGTATTACAAGAGATTCTAAAATACTTCTGTTTGCTGATGAGACTAGCTGGGTACTAAAGGATGTTGTGTGCAACATTAGCACTGTTTCAAGTAGTGCAGTTCAAGGCATAAGTTCACGGCTTGTAGAAAATAAACTAACACTAGGTCGCAGCAAGACAGTTTGTACAGTTTCCAACACACAGTTCAACATAATCTCATTTTTTAATTAGACACATCGGGCATACGATTAGTGAGGCTGAACAAATTTCTAGGTGTTCAGAGAGAGGTAAACTGTGTGGAAAACCCATGGTCAGGATTTTATGCAAAGGCTTAATGTTGCCATTCTTACTGTTGTTGTTGTGGTCTTCAGTCCTGAGACTGGTTTGATGCAGCTCTCCATGCTACTCTATCCTGTGCAAGCTTCTTCATCTCCCAGTACCCACTGCAACGTACATCCTTCTGAATCTGCTTAGTGTATTGATCTCTTGGTCTCCCTCTACGATTTTTACCCTCCACGCTGCCCTCCAATACTAAATTTGTGATCCCTTGATGCCTCAAAACATGTCCTACCAACCGATCCCTTCTTCTAGTCAAGTTGTGCCACAAACTTCTCTTCTCCCCAATCCTATTCAATACCTCCTCATTAGTTACGTGATCTACCCACCTTATCTTCAGCATTCTTCTGTAGCACCACATTTCAAAAGCTTCTATTCTCTTCTTGTCCAAACTGGTTATCGTCCATGTTTCACTTCCATACATGGCTACACTCCATACAAATACTTTCAGAAACGACTTCCTGACACTTAAATCTATACTCGATGTTAACAAATTTCTCTTCTTCAGAAACGATTTCCTTCCCATTGCCAGTCTACATTTTATATCCTCTCTACTTCGACCATCATCAGTTATTTTACTCCCTAAATAGCAAAACTCCTTTACTACTTTAAGTGTCTCATTTCCTAATCTAATCCCCTCAGCATCACCTGATATAATTTGACTACATTCCATTATCCTCGTTTTGCTTTTGTTGATGTTCATCTTATATCCTCCTTTCAAGACACTCTCCATTCCGTTCAACTGCTCTTCCAAGTCCTTTGCTGCCTCTGACAGAATTACAATGTCATCGGCGAACCTCAAAGTTTTTACTTCTTCTCCATGAATTTTAATACCTACTCCGAATTTTTCTTTTGTTTCCTTTACTGCTTGCTCAATATACAGATTGAATAACATCGGGGAGAGGCTACAACCCTGTCTCACTCCTTTCCAAACCACTGCCTCCCTTTCATGCCCCTCAACTCTTATAACTGCCATCTGGTTTCTGTACAAATTGTAAATAGCCTTTCGCTCCCTGTATTTTACCCCTGCCACCTTCAGAATTTGAAAGAGAGTATTCCAGTTAACGTTGTCAAAAGCTTTCTCTAAGTCTACAAATGCTAGAAACGTAGGTTTGCCTTTTCTTAATCTTTCTTCTAAGATAACTCGTAAGGTTAGTATTCCCTCACGTGTTCCAACATTTCTACGGAATCCAAACTGATCTTCCCCGAGGTCCGCTTCTACCAGTTTTTCCATTCGTCTGTAAAGAATTCGCGTTAGTATTTTGCAGCTGTGACTTATTGAACTGATAGTTCGGTAATTTTCACATCTGTCAACACCTGCTTCCTTTGGTATTGGAATTATTATATTCTTCTTGAAGTCTGTGGGTATTTCACCTGTCTCATACATCTTGCTCACCAGATGGTAGAGTTTTGTCATGACTGGCTCTCCCGAGGCCATCAGTAGTTCTAATGGAATGTTGTCTACTCCCGGGGCCTTGTTTCGACTCAGGTCTTTCAGTGCTCTGTCAAACTCTTCACGCAGTATCTTATCTCCCATTTCATCTTCATCTACATCCTCTTCCATTTCCATAATATTGTCCTCAAGTACATCGCCCTTGTATAAACCCTCTATATACTCCTTCCACCTTTCTGCCTTCCCTTCTTTGCTTAGAACTGGGTTACCATCTGAGCTCTTGATATTCATACAAGTGGTTCCCTTCTCTCCAAAGGTCTCTTTAATTTTCCTGTAGGCAGTATCTATCTTACCCCTAGTGAGACAAGCCTCTACATCCTTACATTTGTCCTCTAGCCATCCCTGCTTAGCCATTTTGCACTTTCTGTCGATCTCATTTTTGAGACGTTTGTATTCCCTTTTGCCTGCTTCATTTACTGCATTTTTATATTTTCTCCTTTCATCAATTAAATTCAATATTTCTTCTGTTACCCAAGGATTTCTATTAGCCCTCGTCTTTTTACCTACTTGATCCTCTGCTGCCTTCGCTACCTCATCCCTCAGAGTTACCCATTCTTCTTCTACTGTATTTCCTTCCGCCATTCCTGTCAATTGTTCCCTTATGCTCTCCCTGAAACTCTCTACAACCTCTGGTTCTTTCAGTTTATCCAGGTCCCATCTCCTTAAATTCCCACCTTTTTGCAGTTTCTTCAGTTTCAATCTGCAGTTCATAACCAATAGATTGTGGTCAGAATCCACATCTGCCCCTGGAAATGTCTTACAATTTAAAACCTGGTTCCTAAATCTCTCTCTTACCATTATATAATCTATTAGTATCTCCAGGATTCTTCCAGGTATACAACCTTCTTTTATGATTCTTGAACCAAGTGTTAGCTATGATTAAGTTATGCTCTGTGCAAAATTCTGCAAGGCGGCTTCCTCTTTCATTTCTTCCCCCCAATCCATATTCACCTACTATGTTTCCTTCTCTCCCTTTTCCTACTGACGAATTCCAGTCACCCATGACTATTAAATTTTCGTCTCCCTTCACTACCTGAATAATTTCTTTTATCTCGTCATACATTTCATCAATTTCTTCATCATCTGCAGAGCTAGTTGGCATATAAACTTGTACTACTGTAGTAGGCATGGGCTTTGTGTCTATCTTGGCCACAATAATGCGTTCACTATGCTGTTTGTAGTAGCTAACCCGGACTCCTATTTTTTTATTCATTATTAAACCTACTCCTGCATTACCCCTATTTGATTTTGTATTTATAACCCTGTAATCACCTGACCAAAAGTCTTGTTCCTCCTGCCACCGAACTTCACTAATTCCCACTACATCTAACTTTAACCTATCCATTTCCCTTTTTAAATTTTCTAACCTACTTGCCCGATTAAGGGATCTGACATTCCACGCTCCGATCCGTAGAACGCCAGTTTCCTTTCTCCTGATAACGACGTCCTCTTGAGTAGTCCCCGCCCGGAGATCCGAATGGGGGACTATTTTACCTCCGGAATATTTTACCCAAGAGGACGCCATCATCATTTAATCATACAGTAAAGCTGCATGTCCTCGGGAAAAATTACGGCTGTAGTTTCCCCTTGCTTTCAGCCGTTCGCAGTACCAGCACAGCAAGGCCGTTTTGGTTAATGTTACAAGGCCAGATCAGTCAATCATCCAGACTGTTGCCCCTGCAACTACTGAAAAGGCTGCTGCCCCTCTTCAAGAACCACATGTTTGTCTGGCCTCTCAACAGATACCCCTCCGTTGTGGTTGCACCTACGGTACGGCCATCTGTATCGCTGAGGCACGCAAGCCTCCCCACCAACGGCAAGGTCCATGGTTCATGGGGGAAGGCCATTCTTACTATTAGAACAGTATTTGAAGTAAGTGATAGTTCGACACCACAAGTAGTCTACTTGGCTTCTTTCCATTCGCTTATGACGTATGGCATTATATTTTTGCGTAACTCTTCCCATTCTTAAAGGTTATTTTTTGCTCAGAAATGGGTGGTTCGGGCAATAGGTGATGTAAATTATCGAACCTCCTGTCGGCCCTTGTTCATTTCCTGCATCCGTTTTCAGTACGCTACAACATGAATTCAAAAATATTAGCAGTCATCCGCGCACTTTCAAATCTCAATTGAAGAGTTTCCTCATGTGTTACAACTTCTATTCTGTAGAGAAGTTCAGTGAAAAATTAAATTGATTCCTGTGTCATATTGTTGATTCAGTTTATATAAACTCATGGCGTGTCGTATTTTTTAAGATTCATGAATATTTTATTTTTCCTGTTAGTACGTTCTTGTTGCAATGTCATGTACGGACACGTTCCATGACCATGGAGATTTGCTCCTCAATTCTGGGAACTAGAAGTGCAAAATAAAATAAAATAAATTTAGATGTTAGGAAGTCTTTTCTGAAGGTATTTGTTTGGTGTGTAGCTTTCAACAAAAATGAACAAACTTATGTATCAATCAATTATTTCTTTTTGCGTCTGTCCATCAGGATGCCGGCGGACGTTATCATAAAGTAATATCACTTCAGGTAGTCTTCCTAGTCATTGTTTTTGGACTGCGTCTGCGAGACGTCTCAGTTGTTGACAATATCCGCGGTGACGGCTACACCTCAGGGAAGCGATTCGCAGTACACTACAACCCCGTCATTCCACCAGATGCATAACATTGTATTTTGTGGATGCCCGGAGCTCTTCGTACGGGGAGTTACTGCTTTGTTTGGGCTCACCCATTCCCTTCTTTTCCTTAGGTGAGCATAAAGACACCATTTCCCGTCACCAGTAACGATACAATATGGAAATGGTAGGTGTTGTTCACTACCTAATTGTTGACGAGCAAGCAGAGATGCAAATATGGCCAATGGGCTGATTTTTGTGATTTTGGCTTAGAGAATGAGGTACCCATACACCCGGCGTTCTACGGATCGGAGCGCGGAATGTCAGATCCCTTAACCGGGCAGCTAGGTTAGAAAATTTAAAAAGGGAAATGGATAAGTCAAAGTTGGATATAGTGGGAATTAGTGAAGTTCGGTGGCAGGAGGAACAAGACTTTTGGTCAGGTGAATACAGGGTTATAAATACAAAATCAAATACGGGTAATGCAGGAGTAGGTTTAATAAGGAATAAAACAATAGGAATGCGGGTAAGCTACTACAAACAGCACAGCGAACGCATTGTTGTGGCCAAGATAGACACGAAGCCCACGCCTACGACAGTAGTACAAGTCTATATGCCAACTAGCTCTGCAAATGACGAAGAAATTGAAGAAATATATGATGAGATAAAAGAAATTATTCGGGTAGTGAAGGGAGACGAAAATTTAATAGTCATGGGTGACTGCAATTCGAGAGTAGGAAAAGGGAGAGAACATAGTAGGTGAATATGGATTGGGGCTAAGAAATGAAAGAGGAAGCCGCCTTGTAGAATTTTGCGCAGAGCATAACTTAATCATAGCTGACACTTGGTTCAAGAATCATCAAAGAAGGTTGTATACATGGAAGAACCCTGGAGATACTAAGAGGTATCAGATAGATTATATAATGGTAAGACAGAGATTTAGGAACCAGGTTTTAAATTGTAAGACATTTCCAAGGGCAGATGTGGACTCTGACCACAATCTATTGGTTATGAACTGTAGATTAAAACTGAAGAAACTGCAAAAAGGTGGGAATTTAAGGAGATGGGACCTGGATAAACTGACAAAACCAGAGGTTGTGCAGAGTTTCAGGGAGAACATAAGGGAACAATTGACAAGAATGGGGGAAAGAAATACAGTAGAAGAAGGATGGGTACCTTTGAGGAATGAAATAGTGAAGGCAGCAGAGGATCAAGTACGTAAAAAGACGAGGGCTAATAGAAATCCTTGGCTAACAGAAGAAATATTGAATTTAACTGATGAAAGGAGAAAATATAAAAATGCAGTAAATGAAGCAGGAAAAAAGGAATACAAACTTCTCGAAAATGACAAATGTAAGCATATAGAGGCTCATCTCACTAGGGGTAAGATAGATACTGCCTACAGGAAAATTAAAGAGACCTTTGGAGAAAAGAGAGCATGATGTATGAGACAGGCCAAATACCCTCAGACTTCAAGAAGAATATAATAATTCCAATCCCAAAGAAAGCAAGCGTTGACGATGTGAAAATTACCGAACTATCAGTTTAATAAGTCACGGATGCAAAATACTAACGCGAATTCTTTACAGACGAATGGAAACACTGGTAGAAGTCGACCTTGGGGAAGATCAGTTTGGATTCCGTAGAAATGTTGGAACACGTGAGGCAATACTGACCTTACGACTTATTTTAGAAGCTAGATTAAGAAAAGGCAAACCTACGTTTCTAGCATTTGTAGACTTAGAGAAAGCTTTTGACAATGTTAACTGGAATACTCTCTTTCAAATTCTGAAGGTGGCAGGGGTAAAATACAGGGAGCGAAATGCTATTTACAATTTGTACAGAAATCAGATGGCAGTTATAAGAGTCGAGGGGCATGAAAGGGAAGTAGTGGTTGGGAAGGGAGTGAGACAGGTTTGTAGCCTCTCACCGATGTTATTCAATCTGTATATTGAGCAAGCAGTAAAGGAAACAAAAGAAAACTTCGGAGTAGGTATTAAAATCCATGGAGAAGAAATAAAAACTTTGAGGTTCGCCGATGACATTGTAATTCTGTCAGAGACAGCACAGGACTTCGAAGAGCAGTTGAACGGAATGGACAGTGTCTTGAAAGGAGGATATAAGATGAACATCAACAAAAGCAAAACGAGAGTAATGGAATGTAGTCGAATTAAGTCGGGTGATGCTGAGCGAATTCGATTAGGAAATGAGGCACTTAAAGCAGTAAAGGAGTTTTGCTATTTGGGGAGCAAAATAACTGATGATGGTCGAAGTAGAGAGGATATAAAATGTAGACAGGCAGTGGCAAGGAAAGCGTTTCTGAAGAAGGGAAATTTGTTAACATCGAGTATAGATTTAAGTGTCAGGAAGTCGTTTCTGAAACTATATGTATGGAGTGTAGCCATGTATGGAAGTGAAACATGGACGATAAATAGTTTGGACAAGAAGAGAATAGAAGCTTTCGAAATGTGGTGCTAGAGAAGAATGCTGAAGATTAGATGGGTAGATCACATAACGAATGAGGAGGTACTGAATAGGATTGGGGACAAGAGGAGTTTGTGGCACAACTTGACTAGAAGAAGGGATCGATTGGTAGGACATGTTCTGAGGCATCAAGGGATCACAAATTTAATATTGGAGGGCAGCGTGGAGGGTAAAAATCGTAGAGGGAGACCAAGAGATGAATACACTTAGCAGATTCAGAAGGACGTAGGTTGCAGTAGATACTGGGAGATGAAGAAGCTTGCACAGGATAGAGTAGCATGGAGAGCTGCATCAAACCAGTCTCAGGACTGAAGACCACAACAACAACAACAATACACCCGGTTTTTGAACCTTCCACATTGCATGTAAATGTCGGTCGATAGTGGAATGATCACGTTTCATCAGATTTGCCAGGTCTCGAGTAAACTGTGTGGATCATTTTGGATTAATGCTTTTAAATGATCTTCATTAAACCCCGAAGCTCTTCGTGGGAGCGGAGAGACGCTAATGTCAAAGCGATCCTCCTTAAAACGAGAAATCAATTTTCTTGCCGTGTTCGGTATAACGGCTTGATCCCCATACACAGCGCAATTGTTTCTAGCTGCTGTCACACCTCTTGAACTTAAACGGAAGACTATGTCGGAAAAGTTCCGATTTCTTCACCTAGCACCCCATTTTCTAGCATCCGTTAACTATCTGCAAATGACAATATGTAATCTCAAATAGCAACAGTTAGCTACAAATAAAAAATGACAGTCGATAAATAAACCCATAGCAACCGGAACACCAACATGCAAAGCAAAAACGCTACAAACGTATGAATCAATCTAATTCTTTCTTTTGTGCAGTGAATAGTTTTTGCCTAAGTGAGGAGTTTCCCCAGAATATTATCCTATAATAAAGTAGTGGATAAAGATTTGCGAAATATGTTAACTTACTGACTTCTATATCCCCAAAGTTGGCAGTTGTATTTATGGCGAAAGAGTTGGAACCTAAACGTTTTGGCAGGTCTGCTGTATGATATTGCCCAGTTTAACCTAGCCCATTTATGAAAAAAAAGCAGTTAGCAACTTACACAAAAATATCGTTTACCGTTTTCTTTGTTGATGTTTCTTTGCTCGGCTTCGCAACAATACTTGTATGATACGCAAACAGGACTAATTCTCCCTCCTGGTTCAAATAAGATGCAGATTATTAACGTCAGACAAGACCAACAGCGGACCAATGATGGTACTCTGTGGACTCACGCTGTAATTGCTCCCCACGCAGACGATGTAGCGACCCTCGTTATCCCTCATAACATTACTCAAACAGCCTAGGGCAACGGGCTCTATTCTGTTTCTTAACTAAGAATTAAACCAAACATGTCCTAAACAACGTATTTCACTAAAGCTTAATGTTTCTAATAGGATATCACTATCGGCGTTGTCAGCTGCCTTCAGTAAGTCACAGAGGATCCCAGTTAATGACGTTTTATCATTTGAAGAATTCGTTACGTGATCATTATATGTTTAAATAGCTGACTCACTATAGTGGCCCGTTTGAAATGTAAACTGTAAAAGTTTGTTTTTCTTTATGAAATACAATTATTCTATTCACCTCAGAGGGGAATGTTCTCTACGACGTGTGACGCATAGATACAGTCACACTCACAATGCCCGGATAGTAATTGCCATGGACGTCGCACAATAGGGATAAATTTATGTAGTACCCTTCCTTTCCCAGTTCCCAGACCGTTGCATATGGAAGCTGATAGAAAATTTCCAGGCGTGCAACCATTTCTCCTACAGTTATGTGGGAACAGTATATAACCTAATTAGATTACACCGAGGCAGGAGATTGTTCCGAAACCATGCAGATTTTGGTTAATAACCTAGTGGTACTAGTTGTTATGTAATCTAACAAACGTCACCTCACACAGTACCCTAACAACACCGGCACAGATTAAATCCGCATGGAGTGAAAAAAATCGAGTATTCTTGAAGAGGGATGTTCATGTGGATAATACTAAAATGGGTAGCACCACATGTGGATGTTGGGCTTGAAGTTCAGTACTAAGTCCCCTTCTCTAGGTGACGTAGGTGAAGGTATACCTATTGCTAATCTTTCCAGTCTTCTTTTACTCTCTTCTTAAATTATACGATAAATTTATCGTTTCCTACTTCCAAATTCCTGTATTTTTCTTTAAAAAAGAAGTATAATTGCTGTAAGTAAATAAAAGATAACAGCAAATTGCAGACAAAAGAGCTCCATGTAGCCCCACCTCCACGTGGTGCTGCATGGATGACAGTGCCCGTGGCCTCAGCTGTGTAACACAATACGTATGTTTTTGGATAGGCTCCACCTTTAGCAAAACACAATTTTGTTTTTTAACCCAAACATGTTTCACTGCAGTTGCAGCATCTTCAGTGGGCTTTTATTTTCATCTGTTAAAGATAAACATTGTTCTATACTGTTTGTATAAATGTAGCTATTGGTTTTTAAACCATAATTACAGATATTTAAAAAACACATAAATTATGAATTCATACTTTTTACCACATGGTGTGGTATTTCTGATGTGTTGGGTTTCTACAGTGACTGTTTTACTCCACAGTTTGTCATCTGCAACCACTTATACCTTAAAGTACACTCCTGGAAATTGAAATAAGAACACCGTGAATTCATTGTCCCAGGAAGGGGAAACTTTATTGACACATTCCTGGGGTCAGATACATCACATGATCACACTGACAGAACCACAGGCACATAGACACAGGCAACAGAGCATGCACAAAGTCGGCACCAGTACAGTGTATATCCACCTTTCGCAGCAATGCAGGCTGCTATTCTCCCATGGAGACGATCGTAGAGATGCTGGATGTAGTCCTGTGGAACGGCTTGCCATGCCATTTCCACCTGGCGCCTCACTTGGACCAGCGTTCGTGCTGGACGTGCAGACCGCGTGAGACGACGCTTCATCCAGTCCCAAACATGCTCAATGGGGGACAGATCCGGAGATCTTGCTGGCCAGGGTAGTTGACTTACACCTTCTAGAGCACGTTGGGTGGCACGGGATACATGCGGACGTGCATTGTCCTGTTGGAACAGCAAGTTCCCTTGCCGGTCTAGGAATGGTAGAACGATGGGTTCGATGACGGTTTGGATGTACCGTGCACTATTCAGTGTCCCCTCGACGATCACCAGTGGTGTACGGCCAGTGTAGGAGATCGCTCCCCACACCATGATGCCGGGTGTTGGCCCTGTGTGCCTCGGTCGTATGCAGTCCTGATTGTGGCGCTCACCTGCACGGCGCCAAACACGCATACGACCATCATTGGCACCAAGGCAGAAGCGACTCTCATCGCTGAAGACGACACGTCTCCATTCGTCCCTCCATTCGCGCCTGTCGCGACACCACTGGAGGCGGGCTGCACGATGTTGGGGTGTGAGCGGAAGACGGCCTAACGGTGTGCGGGACCGTAGCCCAGCTTCATGGAGACGGTTGCGAATGGTCCTCGCCGATACCCCAGGAGCAACAGTGTCCCTAATTTGCTGGGAAGTGGCGGTGCGGTCCCCTACGGCACTGCGTAGGATCCTACGGTCTTGGCGTGCATCCGTGCGTCGCTGCAGTCCGGTCCCAGGTCGACGGGCACGTGCACCTTCCGCCGACCACTGGCGACAACATCGATGTACTGTGGAGACCTCACGCCCCACGTGTTGAGCAATTCGGCGGTACGTCCACCCGGCCTCCCGCATGCCCACTATATGCCCTCGCTCAAAGTCCGTCAACTGCACATACGGTTCACGTCCACGCTGTCGCGGCATGCTACCAGTGTTAAAGACTGCGATGGAGCTCCGTATGCCACGGCAAACTGGCTGACACTGACGGCGGCGGTGCACAAATGCTGCGCAGCTAGCGCCATTCGACGGCCAACACCGCGGTCCCTGGTGTGTCCGCTGTGCCGTGCGTGTGATCATTGCTTGTACAGCCCTCTCGCAGTGTCCGGAGCAAGTATGGTGGGTCTGACATACCGGTGTCAATGTGTTATTTTTTCCATTTCCAGGAGTGTATATAAATTGTTTAAGCCAAAAATTACGATTTGAAAAATTGTTATTTCTATGCCTGAAATTATTTAATTCTATGTGTCTGTGTGTGTGTGTATGTGTGTGTCTGTGTGTGTGTGTGTGTCTATGTGTGTGTGTGTGTGTGGGTCTATGTAATGTTTCACTTACATTTTCTTTTTCTTCATCTTCATCACTCTCAAACATTATACGATGTGCATTCAACTTCTAAGGCCTCCGATTCTTTTTCCCCGGACTGGAAAGAGACAGAAACATGCGCATTGTTTTAAAATGAGGCCGCGTTCATTGTCAATACGTCCCAGAGATGGCAGCACCGTATGGCAGATGGAATTTTACCGCCAGCGGAGAGAATGAGAACTGTTTTAAATACTTAAAATGGCGACGTTTTCCTTACTTGAACAGCGTGCAATCATTCGTTTTCTGAATTTGCGTGGTGTGAAACCAATTGAAATTCATCGACAGTTGAAGGAGACATGTGGTGATGGAGTTATGGGTGTATCGAAAGTGCATTCGTGGGTGCGACAGTTTAATGAAGGCAGAACATCGTGTGACAACAAACCAAAACAACCTCGGGCTCGCACAAGCCGGTCTGACGACACGATCGAGAAAGTGGAGAGAATTGTTTTGGGGGATCGCCGAATGACTGTTGAACAGATCGCCTCCAGAGTTGGCATTTCTGTGGGTTCTGTGCACACAATCCTGCATGACGACCTGAAAATGCGAAAAGTGTCATCCAGGTGGGTGCCACGAATGCCGACGGACGACCACACGGTTGCCCGTGTGGCATGTTGCCGAGTAATGTTGACGCGCAACGACAGCATAAATGGGACTTTCTTTTCGTCTGTTGTGACAATGGATGAGATGGATGAGACGTGGATGTCATTTTTCAATCCAGAAACAAAGCGCCAGTCAGCTCAATGGAAGCACACAGATTCACCGCCACCAAAAAAATTTCGGGTAACCGCCAGTGCTGAAAAAATGATGGTGTCCATGTTCTGGGACAGCGAGGGCGTAATCCTTACCCATTGCGTTCCAAAGGGCACTACGGTGACAAGTGCATCCTACAAAAATGTTTTGAAGAACAAATTCCTTCCTGCACTGCAACAAAAACGTCCGGGAAGGGCTGCGCGTGTGCTGTTTCACCAACACAACGCACCCGCACATCGAGCTAACGTTACGCAACAGTTTCTTCGTGATAACAACTTTGAAGTGATTCCTCATGCTCGCTACTCACCTGACCTGGCTCCTAGTGACTTTTGGCTTTTTCCAACAGTGAAAGACACTCTCCGTGGCCGCACATTCACCAGCCGTGCTGCTATTGTCTCAGCGATTTTCCAGTGGTCAAAACAGACTCCTAAAGAAGCCTTCGCCGCTGCCATGGAATCATGGCGTCAGCGTTGTGAAACATGTGTACGTCTGCAGGGCGATTACGTCGAGAAGTAACGCCAGTTTCATCGATTTCGGGGGAGTAGTTAATTAGAAAAAAAAAAAATCGGAGACCTTAGAACTTGAATGCACCTCGTATATTCAGTTGCCACTGTCACTGTTTACGAGCTGTAAAAACAATCATGGCGGGCAGTGGAACAGTTGAAGGTGTAAAAACAAGATGGCTGACAGTGGAGCAGCTGAAGGTGTTCCTGGCGGTTGTTGTGAATCTTACAGAGGTGTCCATGATTTGTGTGTGTGTGTGTGTGTGTGTGTGTGAGCCCGTATCTCGTGGTCGTGCGGTAGCGTTCTCGCTTCCCACGCCCGGGTTCCCGGGTTCGATTCCCGGCGGGGTCAGGGATTTTCTCTGCCTCGTGATGGCTGGGTGTTGTGTGCTGTCCTTAGGTTAGTTAGGTTTAAGTAGTTCTAAGTTCTAGGGGACTTATGACCACAGCCGTTGAGTCCCATAGTGCTCAGAGCCATTTGAACCATTTGTGTGTGTGTGTGTGTGTGTGTGTGTGTGTGTGAGTGTGTGTGAAAAGGGAGGGAGGGGAGAGAGAGAGAGAGAGAGAGAGAGAGAGAGAGAGAGAGAGAGAGAGTGTAACAGTTGAGAAGACAGACCCTATCAAAAACATACGTATTGTCAAAACAAACACGGAAAAAAGAGCTTCAACCGCAAGATGTGTAACACAATTTTGTTGCGCGGTGATGGCCATGGGTGCTGACAAAGAGGTCTGTGTGGAGCACTACGGCCTGCAAAAAGTAATAAGGTGGCAGGTCCTAGTAGTCATAACGCAGCTTGAAAGAAAAAAGAAAATAAAAGTCCAGCCGCATGTCCGGAGATGATAGGACGACAGATCATATTAATGATGTTATTTTTGGTCACTGTGTGGGCTCCACACATTCTAGATGGACAACTGGACATATGCACATTGTGAATAATGCCAGAAAAGCCTAACATATCATATTAACAAATTTGTTTACAAGCGATTCGCGGAGCTCAATACTAAACGACCAACCACTGTAGCGAGCGTACCATTAATAACATATTCATCTTGCTCCACTGTACCACATTTAGAGAAAATTATTTATCGATGGGGGTACCAGATGAAACATAGCGCTTCCAGCTATTGCGTGAAATTAATGTCGATGCCCGAAATTAGGGCTAAATTACTGGCCACTGCAACGGCTCGGGTTCGTCACACGCTTGTGTATTAATTGGGATGAAATAACCGCCGCGCGGCACATGAAAGTCGTCAGAACTCCTAGCGTAGCTGCTGGTTATTATGTTTGACGGGCAAAACGACTCATATCCGCAGCGTGTAATTGCAGTGATGTTCCAGAGTCCGGTTACACACTGGGGACGCTTTTATTTATAAAGTACAAATTAAAATCAGTTTTAAATGCCTCGGCGTAAAAACAGCTGGACACTTAGTGCCATAGAACGAAAAGAATGTCAATTATTCGCGTTTTTTAGGATCGAAAGGTTTTTGTGGGTCTAAATATGCAGTTGCCTTTACGTACTGAAAGCTGTATGAACTCGAAAGGTAGCTGGTTTTCAGAATATCAGTATAGACCCATACACAACTATTTGAATAACGTAAGTTTTTAAAGTCAACAGCACTTGTTACTCGACGAGTATTCTTAAACCCTTTGTCTTTTCTGCTTATCCACAAAAAAACCTACTGAAATGTAGGACGTTAACAATGACAGTTGGATATGTTAAGCCCATGCCAGATCTCGACAGTGCGGCTTGGCTTTACTTCTCCAGATTGCAGCAATATTCAGTTTTCATCATAATCGTAGCTTGGGGCGATACTGTGATTCTAATTCACTGTGATATGCAATGCATGTCATTGGTACAGTACATTATATGTTTGGGCAATGAACATCAACAAAAGCAAAATTAGGATTTTGGAATGTAGCTGAATTACAAAAGTTGATGTTGAATGAATCAGATTAGAAAGTGATGCACAGAAAGTAGTACATGAGTGTAGGCAGCTTAGTGAGCGACGATGGTCGAAATAACAAGGATACCAAATGTGGACTGACAATAGCAAAAAAGCATTTCTAAGGAAAAAAGAAGAAATTCTCACCTGGAACACAAAACTGAGTGTAAGAAAGCCTTTTCTGAAAGTATTTGCGCATAGCGTAGCCTTAAATGTAAATCAACACGAGCTATAGACAGTACAAAGAAGATGAGAAGAGATGATTTCGAAGTGAAGTATTATAAAAGAATACTGGAGATTTGATGGGTAGTTCAAGTAATTTACAAAGAGGCTGTACTCCAGTTTCATCAGAAAAGAACTTAGTGGCAAAATTTCAGTAAAAGAACGAATGGAATAATGGCTTTCATCCTGACACATGAAGTACTAGCTGATTGGGTAATCGAAGAAAGTGTGGGGAGTAAAAACTGTACAGAGGAAAGAAGTTTTGACTACAGTAAGCTGATTCAAGTGGATGTATGGTGCAGTTGTTTTACTGATCCTTGACAAAGTGGATGTATGGTGCAGTTGTTTTACTGATCCTTGACAAAGTGGATGTATGGTACAGTTGTTTTACTAATCCGTGACAAAGTGGATGTATAGTGCAGTTGTTTTACTGATCCGTGACAAAGTGGATGTATGGTGCAGTTGTTTTACTGATCCTTGACAAAGTGGATGTATGGTGCAGTTGTTTCACTGATCCTTGACAAAGTGGATGTATGGGGCAGTTATTTTACTGATCCTTGACAAAGTGGATGTATGGTGCAGTTGTTTTACTGATCCTTGACAAAGTGGATGTATGGTGGAGTTATTTTACTGATCCTTGACAAAGTAAAGTGGACGTATGGTGCAGTTGTTTTACTGATCCTTGACAAAGTGGATGTATGGTGCAGTTGTTTTACTGATCCTTGACAAAGTGGATGTATAATGCAGTTGTTTTACTGATCCTTGACAAAGTGGATGTATAGTGCAGTTGTTTTACTAATCCTTGACAAAGTGGATGTATGGTGCAGTTGTTTTACTGATCCTTGACAAAGTGGATGTATGGTGCAGTTGGTTTACTGATCCTTGACAAAGTGGATGTATAGTGCAGTTGTGTTTCTGATCCTTGACAAAGTGGATGTATGGTGCAGTTGTTTTACTGATCCTTGACAAAGTGGATGTATGGTGCAGTTGTTTTACTGATCCTTGACAAAGTGGATGTATGGTGCAGTTGTCTTACTGATCCCTGACAAAGTGGATGTATGGTGCAGTTGTTTTACTGATCCTTGACAAAGTGGATGTATGGTGCAGTTGTTTTACTGATCCTTGACAAAGTGGATGTTTGGTGCAGTTGTTTTACTGATCCTTGACAAAGTGGATGTATGGTGCAGTTGTTTTACTGATCCTTGACAAAGTGGATGTATGGTGCAGTTGTTTTACTGATCCTTGACAAAGTGGATGTTTGGTGCAGTTGTTTTACTGATCCTTGACAAAGTGGATGTATGGTGCAGTTGTTTTACTGATCCTTGACAAAGTGGATGTATGGTGCAGTTGTTTTACTGATCCTTGACAAAGTGGATGTATGGTGCAGTTGTTTTACTGATCCTTGACAAAGTGGATGTATGTTGCAGTTGTTTTACTGATCCTTGACAAAGTGGATGTATAGTGCAGTTGTTTTACTGATCCTTGACAAAGTGGATGTATGGTGCAGTTGTTTTACTGATACTTGACAAAGTGGATGTATGTTGCAGTTGTTTTACTGATCCTTGACAAAGTGGATGTATGGTGCAGTTGTTTTACTGATCCTTGACAAAGTGGATGTTTGGTGCAGTTGTTTTACTGATCCTTGACAAAGTGGATGTATGGTGCAGTTGTTTTACTGATCCTTGACAAAGTGGATGTATGGTGCAGTTGTTTTACTGATCCTTGACAAAGTGGATGTATAGTCCAGTTGTTTTACTGATCCTTGACAAAGTGGATGTATGGTGCAGTTGTTTTACTGATCCTTGACAAAGTGGATGTTTGGTGCAGTTGTTTTACTGATCCTTGACAAAGTGGATGTATGGTGCAGTTGTTTTACTGATCCTTGACAAAGTGGATGTATGGTGCAGTTGTTTTACTGATCCTAGACAAAGTGGATGTATGGTGCAGTTGTTTTACCGATCCTTGACAAAGTGGATGTATGGTGCAGTTGTTTTACTGATCCTTGACAAAGTGGATGTATGGTGCAGTTGTTTTACTGATCCTTGACAAAGTGGATGTATGGTGCAGTTGTTTTACTGATCCTTGACAAAGTGGTACACACATTCTACTCACCGGCCTACCAGTGTGCGACTGCATACTTCTTGCGCAAAAACTGCCATATGTTTCCAACACTTTCCTTCTAATTGAAACGGTCGCTATACTGAACAATAATATATTCACTGACGTGATACGCAGACACTATTACTGATAATGAAAAAAGGTAAATGCTTTTGATGATCTTCTCTTTCCATGTAGTACCGTTATATGTAAACTCTTCCTGATGCAAAATATGGTCAATTTATTTATCAAAAAAATGGTTCAAATGGCTCTGAGCACTATGGGACTCAACTGCTGTGGTCATAAGTCCCCTAGAACTTAGAACTACTTAAACCTAACTAACCTAAGGACAGCACACAACACCCAGCCATCACGAGGCAGAGAAAATCCCTGACCCCGCCGGGAATCGAACTCGGGAACCCGGGCGTGGGAAGCGAGAACGCTACCGCACGACCACGAGATGCGGGCATTTATTTATCATTCGCACATACAATGTACACTAAGTTACGCCCGCATCTCGTGGTCGTGCGGTAGCGTTCTCACTTCCCACGCTCGGGTTCCCGGGTTCGATTCCCGGCGGGGTCAGGGATTTTCTCTGCCTCGTGATGGCTGGGTGTTGTGTGATGTCCTTAGGTTAGTTGGGTTTAAGTAGTTCTAAGGTCTAGGGGACTGATGACCATAGATGTTTAGTCCCATAGTGCTCAGAGCCATACACTAAGTTACATGTTATATGTAAGTGATTGCTTTGTTTTTCTATACATATAAAACATGCAGAAAAAATGAACAACTCACCGAAGAGAACACACAGTGACGTGTAACAACGATGGGTAAAACTGAAGTTAATGAAACGAAGTTACCTTAGTCAGAATTTCGACACTGAACTTCCCACTTTTTCATTGCTTACTCGTAATTAACAAATCTACAATAGTCCAATTAATTGTTCCGTCATGCTCTGTTAATGTTTCTTAAGTAACTGCCTTAACTTAGCGCTGAATTGTATCCAGTGTCTTAATTGTAAATTTTAGTTAGAAGCTGGTTCTTTCAGTGATTTTACACCACTAGCCATTAAAATTGCTACACCACGAAGATGACGTACTACAGACGCGAAATTTAACGAACAGGAAGAAGATGCTGTGATACGCAAATGATTAGCTTTTCAGAGCATTCACACAATGTTGGCGCCGGTGGCGACACCTACAACGTGCTGACATGAGGAAAGTTTCCAACCGATTATTCACACACAAACAGCAGTTGACCGGCGTTGCCTGGTGAAACGTTGTTGTGATGCCTCGTCTAAGGAGGAAAAATGCGTACCATCACGTTTCCGACTTTGATAAAGGTCGGATTGTAGCCTATCGCGATTGCGGTTTATCGTATCGCGACATTGCTGTTCGCGTCAGTCGAGATCCAATGACTGTTAGCAGAATATGGAATCGGTGGGTTCAGGAGGGTAATGCGGAACGCCGTGCTGGATCCCAAAGGCCTAGTATTACTAGCAGTCGAGATGACAGGCATCTTATCCGCATTGCTGTAACGGCTCGTGCAGCCACGTCTGGATCCCTGAGTCAACAGATGGGGACGTTTGCAAGACAACAACCATCTGCACGAACAGTTCGGCGACATTTGCAGCAGCATGGACTATCAGCTCGGAGACCATGGCTGCGGTTACTCTTGACGCTGCATCACAGACAAGAGCGCCTGCGATGGTGTACTCGACGACGAACCTGGGTGCACGAATGGCAAAACGTCATTTTTTCGGATGAATCCAGGTTCTGTATACAGTTTCATGATGGTCGCATCCGTGTTTGGCGACATCACGGTGAACGCACATTGGAAGCGTGGATTCGTCATCGCCATACTGGCGTATCAATCGGCGTGATGGTATGGGGTGCCACTGGTTACACGTCTCGGTCACCTCTTGTTCACATTGACGGCACTTTGAACAGTGGACCTTACATTTCAGATGTGTTACGACCCGTGGCTCTACCCTCCATTCGATCCCTGCGAAACCCTACATTTCAGCAGGATAATGCACGACCGCATGTTGCAGGTCCTGTACGGGTCTTTCTGGATACAGGGAATGTTCGACTGCTGCCCTGGCCAGCACATTCAGCAGATCTCTCACCAACTGAAAACGTCTGGTCAATGGTGGCCTAGGAACTGGCTCGTCACAATACGCCAGTCACTACTCTTCATGAACTGTGGTATCGTTTGGTATTGTTGTTTACTCTAGCTATCTTCTCCTTTTAAATTTATCTGTTTCCAGACGCAACAGTATTGTAAGCAATTGGGACAGGGATTAATGGTCATGTGATTATAGTGGGAACAGTACATGAACAGAAATTTTAACCCCTGGAGCAGGGAAAATTTGTGATCCCTAGAACAGCTTAACAGTTACCAGTGTCTTAACCTTGAAGAGAAAATGAGACTACCTCACTGAAAAATGGCAGAAACACAGATATTTTGATTACAGTTTAACGTTTGTAGTATCTTGAATAAATATAAACCAAATGAGGAACTAACTAAGGATAGGATATCAAATAGTTTGTATGGTTTAACAGATTCCTCAGGAAATATAGTTATTTCAAGCAAATATCCATAGTGATTATGAAACAAAGATTAAGAACAGCATATTCCCATGCAAAAAAACTTAACTTGAGGCTTACAACTTATGAAACTGAAGCTAAACAATAAATGTTTTAAAATGTCGTGGCTCAAGTACTCTCGTCAACCCTCCTTGTTTGGACTGGAACACTTCTGTATATCTTGACCAACTACAACCATTGAGAAAAAGAAGAAGTCTCTGAACAATTCATCCACAGCTAAAGAGTATGAAAGAGTTTGGCATAGTGTTACTGTCTTTTACATCTCATATAATATGTCTATAAAATATGTAATATAATTTTCACTAAATGTGATTATGATAGCATTACAATATTTTCCTCATTAGTAAAATGTGTGTTTCGTAATATCTTTGATTCTTTTTACCACTTGCTTCATAAATGTAATAAATTTAAATGCAACATCTATGTTGATAAAAATCATTCTTTTTATAAATACATATGACTGATATTTAATATCAATTTTTTTAAAATATTGACGCCCCATCTTTCACACATTTTCTTCAAAATATTCTGTAATAGAATGGTGCTTTCCAAAGTTGATCAAGGTACGACTGAAACCACTTACAAAGAAAACTCTTTAACTATGTTGAAAATAATCAAAAATACCTGTGTGCAACAGGCTTAGTTTGAGTTTCATGCCTTTGCTATGTCACTGAGTTATTTTCCATCCCGTCTAAAATTACTCAATAAAATTGTTTTCAGAATGAAATTTTCCCTCTGCAGTGGAGTGTTCGCTGATATGAGACTTCTCGGCAGATTAAAACTGTATGCCGGACCGAGACTGGAATTCGGGACCTTTGCCTTTCTCGGGAAAGTGCTCTACCATCTGAGCTACCCAAGCACGACTCACGACCCGTCCTCACAGCTTCAATTCCGCCAGTACCTCGTCTCCTACCTTCCAAACTCCACAGACGCTGTTGGGCGAACCTCCGCTGCAGAGTGAAAATCTCGTTCTGGAAACATCGCCCAGGCTGTGGCTAAGCCATGTCTCCGCAATATCCTTTCTTCCAGGAGTGCTAGTTCTGAAAGGTTCGCAGAAGAGCTTCTGTGAAGTTTGGAAGGTAGGAGACGAGGTACTGGCAGAAGTAAAGCTGTGAGGACGAGTCGTGAGTCGCGGTCGGGCAGCTCAGCAGGTGGAGCAACGGCCACGAACTGTACCGACAGATTTGTGAATACGCAGTCACTGTCAGTGCTCAAGGGCAAAAGCTGTCGATATACGACTGTGGTTTAGCTGCCAATAATCATATGACTTCCCGAATCCCACAGATCAGGTACTGAACGCCCACCCCAGTGGAAACGATACATTCACAAACAGCTTAAGTAGCAGAAACATAGACAAAACACTTGGTTCAGTTCGACATTTCAATCACGCTGCGCATGTTCCCACTAGAAAACATATTTTTCGTGCAATGAAATTTGTTTGGCACCATAAATAAATTAAAATTTGATCATTTATCTACAATTTTACTGTGTCTAATTAGAACTTTTAAAACTAATAATATCCTTTGCAGAAATCGCCATTTAACCTTCATTTTTAAACCAGCTGATAGCTGGACCATAAATTCAGCAAATTTGTAATTTTATTTGCACTAAAGTACGATTTTGATCTCCAAGCGCCACATTTTGTGCGGACAATCATTACAAATAAACTACACGTAGCTCTTTGCTCACATGAATTGTTGAGTGCTATTGACAAGGAATTTCAGATCGATTCCGTATTCCTGGATTTCCGGAACGCTTTTGACACTGTAGTACGTAGTGGAATTATGTTCTTATGGAATATCGTCTCAGTTATGTGACTGGAATTGTGATTTCCTGTCAGAGAGAGGTCACAGTTCGTAGTAATTGACGGAAAGTCATCGAGTAAAACAGAAGTGATTTCTGGCGTTCTCCAAGGTAGTGTTATAGACCCTTTGCTGTTCGTTATCTATATAAACGATTTGGTAGACAATCTGAGCAGCCGTCTTAGGTTGTTTGCAGATGACGCTGTCGTTTATCGACTAATAATGTCATCAGACGATCAAAACAAATTGCAAAACGATATAGAAAAGAGATCTTCTAACATTCAGCGTGGTGTCTGTTTGTGTCTCCGTACCACTTTCGCGCAACGACGCTCTGAGTGTGTTTTTTAGGGAATTGACTAGTTTGAACCTGGGACCTATTGCTGGTAAGGAGACGCCAGACCACACATGAAATGTAGAGTTCAGAAGAGTTCAGTGAGACTAGCGATGATATAACCAAATACTTAATGATTTCAGCGTCAGCTCCACTGCACTCCCTGTACAAGAATCTTAATACTAACTAAATTTAGTGGAAGGGGTTCAAGGCTTTCCTATTTTTAGTTAGCTGGTAAAATATCGTCGAAAAAGCAGATAAGTTTATCATTGGAATTTTTATTCTATTCACAAAACATTGTTTATAAATTGCACTATTGATAAAAGGAAATATTTTAATACAGGATGATAAAAACCAACTGCGTTCAACAAAAATGTGAACTAATATTCCCTGAATGGGTTTCCAAGTTCTACAATGGATCGAAGCATGACCTATGCCATATCACGTCTATAATCTAGGTTTAAGTTAAGTTTCATAAAAGAGAAAACTATCAAAATGGTCTACAGTGACCCTCAATTATCTTTAATTACTTATGTAACTTGTCGTAAATTACAGTGGCTGATGTGGCTTCTCAATAATTATATAACAGAAAAATCATCGCGTTTCAGATTTTAACTTACGTAGCAAATGTGAATACCAATTAATTGACGATCGACACTAGTATTACGTAAAAAGGGGATGTAACAGATGAGACTTCTGCTGTTCTGAGTGAAGCCTTATGCGCTCAAAAATGCGGCATCACGTGCGTTCATTACCTTGTCGGTGTTCGTCAGGGAGCGGCGGCCGGCGCAGCTCCGCTCACCTCGCCGTCTCGGAAGGAACTCTCTCCTAACTTCCCCTTATGACAATTTACTGAAGTCGGTTTAAGAAAAAGGTATCTGGCTGTGTTTTCAACTGACCAATCAGGGTCTCAATGTTAACCTTAAGCTCCGCCTACAAAAATTCTGTCTATCCAATGAGAAACGTTATACTTTTCGTGGTGGGGCAATGTTTTTAATGTTTGCAACGTAACAGAGACGCGTGTAGTCTCACGCGTGTGGCCCTTTTAATGTTATCGTAAGATCTATACTGTTCTTCTGGAGGGCTCTATCTTTTAACATGGGGGCTGCTCTTGGCGATCGGCCGGCGATGTGGGTGTCCGTCCCTTATCGTAGGGCCTTCCAGCTTAACACGGTTCTGCTGTCGGCTTCTGTTCTCGTTTCTCCCCTCGGAACTGTGTCTGTCTCACGGTGGGAAGGTATGACATGCATTTAGGCATTCTTGTGTTAGTCTGTGGTACTCCATTTGCCCACTCACTGATCGTATTACTTTGGTTAATTTAATATCAGGATTTATTCGGAGCTATGTGACATCCTGCCGGATTTGCTATCGTGTCAGGGTTTTCATGGAAGGTGTTGGATTTGCCTGGCACCTTACAATCTAAATGGTGCGAAAATTGGCAGTTGACCCTAAATAGTGAAATCTGTCAGGTCATCCACATGAATGCTAAAAGGAACTCGTTAAGCTTCGGTAACACGATTAATCAGTCTAATCTAAAGGCCGTAAATTCAACTAAATACCTAGGTATTACAATTACGAACAACTTAAATTGGAACTAACACAGAGAATGTTGTGGGGAAGGCTAACCAAAGACTGCGTTTTATTGGCAGGACACTTAGAAAATGTAACAGATCTAAGGAGACTGCCTACACTACGCTTTTCCGTCCTCTTTTAGAATACTGCTGTGCGGTGTGGGATCCTTACCAGGTAGGACTGACGGAGTACATAGAAAAAGTTCAAAGAAGGGCAGCACGTTATGTATTATAGCGAAGAGAGAGTCACAGAAATGATACAGGATCTGCACTGGAAATCATTAAAACACAGGCGCTTTTCGTCGCGATGGATTCTTCTCACGAAATTCCAGTCACCAACTTTCTCCTCTGAAATGGTTCAAATGGCTCTGTGCACTATGGGACTTAACTTCTGACGTCATCAGTCCCCTAGAACCTAGAACTACTTAAACCTAACTAACCTAAGGACATCACACACATCCATGGCCGAGGCAGGATTCGAACCCGCGACCGTAGCGGTCGCGCGGTTCCAGACTGTAGCGCCTAGAACCGCTCGGCCACTCCGGCTGCCTTTCCTCCGAATGCGACAATATTTTGATACCACCGACCTACATAGGGAGAAACGATCACCATGATAAAATAAGGGAAATCAGAGCTCGTACGGAAAGTTATAGGTGTTCGTTCTTTCCGCGCACTATACGAGATTGGAATAATAGAGAATTCTGAAGGTGGTTCGATGAACCCTCTGCCAGGCACTTAAATGGGTATCCATGTAGATGTAGATGTAGATGTAGGTGTACTACACGAGAAACCCCTGCAAAATACTGCAAGTAACACATTTAAATAACTGCTATAAACCCACCCCCGTTCCAAATATTACGTACAGTACGATTTACATTTCTCACCTACGTAAATAACGATATTAATTACGTTATGCCTACCTCCGCGCTCCAAGACTCGTACGACCAATTCCGACACTCTCCTTGCACTAAGTTGTGCCCCCATTTATCTTACATTCATCTTAAACTCACCAAATTTACCTTGTACACCAAACAGAAATAGCCCACAAAATTCTTATAAAAAACTACACATCAAATACTTTTATTTACACACTTATACCAATACAAGTCACGATATTATTCACAAGGTGCATCTCCCCAACCGTCGCCCTTTATCACATATAGCTCGCCAGTGTGAGTGAGTTTTGAATCTCACTTTTTCCGCTTTTTCACTTGCTCAGATGCAAGCGCACTTTCCTCGTTCACCAACGGACTCTTTCGTTTACAGACAAAATTTTTGACTGCCACTGGAACACCACTTTTCGTTTAGAGAGACACAAAGTACCTTTCTTCATTAACGTCGACCATTTCACTTGTAAGCTGCACATTTTTAATTTCACCCTTCTCGACACACTGTTCCCTCAAAAGATAATTTTTAATATCCCTTTCTTTCTCATCCGTATCTCTTATTAATGTTACAGCATCAGACCGACTCTCAATTTCATTATCAGCATCAAACAATTCATTAAATACTCTCTTTTCTTCTTTCAAGACCTCTTGCTATTTTATATTTCTCCCGTGCCCACCAGTGAAGCAGTAAACGACTCCAATGTTTTACCATACCATTTCTAACCGTTAAGATTCACTTTCTTCCTTACCGTACCATTCTCTACTAAACAAATATTTTCCCCATTACACATTCCTGTATTCTCCTGATCTACCTCTACATCATTTGCAGCATTTAAATACCTTCTAAATGCGCCGTTTCTTCGTCCTTGTAAGCGTCAGATATACTGCTTCCTTCCTCTGAACTAACCCCCAACAATAGCTGCAATATTGTCACAATTGACCACACAACTTAAAACTTCATCTCCCTTAAACAAATAGCCACAAACTTTGTCACTATTAACTCCATTTACATCCATAGATAACTCGTAAGCTTCTTTACTTAAAACATCTATTACATTTGTCGATACATTATGGAAATCACCCACCAATAACTCCATCAATCTCAGCCGATACACCCTATACATTGTCGCTACTGAATCGTTCCGGATGTGAACTCACAGCGCACTCGAATTGCGCCAAATTCGGATCTACCTCCGTCTCCGCTACATTTTCCCTACTCTGAGATTTCTCCGACAATCTGCATTCTGATTTACTACCCAAGACATTACTTTCACATTCGTCCTTTCACGACCACTAATAATTCATGCTTTCATCAAATGCCATCAGTTCACTTCCACCAATAGAAATAAACGTATAAATTCCTTCCTCCGAGATATCTAGATCAGTAGCTTCAACCTTCGCAACTTCACACCTAAAACATCACCTTTACCCATTTTACCTCCCTTTAGCAATAAATTGGTGACATCCACCGACGCATAACAAAATTTATCACCAGCTGCCGAGAATATTGCTACGCGGCTTCCACAAATACCTCGCATATTTCTGTCGATACAACGCAAAATTCATCTCCAACCGACGAGACTACCGTTTCGCCCCCTTCAAAGACAGTTTCACCTACTGTCTCCGATACAAAATCATCTAGATTAGTTTCACCTACATTATTACAATTGTCGCTAGAGACTGGTGCATTTCCGAATAAAATCTTCTCGTCAACCTGAATAAAATTCTCGGGTTTTCGATGGCTATCTACGCCATCGTCGTCACAATCTAAAGCTCGAAAATTTTATTCGAGCTGACCCGGCTTGAAAACTGAGAAGATTTTATTCAGACGTGCAGCCGCGAAAGACTCCGACGACACTCATCACAATTCGTCATAAATCCACCTGCACCAAATCCAGATCCACCTCGGCCTCTCTTCTGGTCACAGACTCTTTCAGCAAGCATGCACTCATTCTACCATTCACTTTCCATTCACAAAATAAATTTTTTAGTTCCATATCCTCATTATCAAATTTCTCAACACATTTTACATCCTTTCTTGCGACCTCTTCATAGTTGCGCTGCTTAAAATTACTCCTCGTTTTATTCTTACTGGTTATTACCTCCATCTACAAAGTTTGTGGATTCTTAGCCAAATTTTTGACACCCAAGAATTTTTAAAATAAAGCGTGCTTTCCAACGTCGGTTTATCTTGCCATCTCGGAACCTGAGACAGACACTCTCTCATTTCCCGACCTCGTATTATTTTCGCGAGGCTCCTGCCGCTCAAATCTTCGTTCTCAATTTTTTATTTCCGTTGTGGGAATTCTCATTTCCATTTCCACTTTGAAAATTATTATTATGGCGATAATTATTTCTTCTATGATCATTGCAATTATTGTGGATATTACTGTTGTTCCCGTTCTGGTACACATTTTCTTGTCTACTGTTCCAATGAGGTGGCTTTAATTCCAACGCCTGTTGACGTCTCTCAATAAAATCTAAAAACTCGTCAATGGTAGTTTGTCGGACTGTGGATATGGTCCCATTGTACACGTTCCGGTAAGTGTCTTTTGAGCGTTGCGGTTTCAGTCAGCTCTCCCAGCGGACGATTTATACGCGTCAACTTGGCCAATTCACGCACACAGAACTTCCGCATCGAGCCACTTCGTCTGAGACTTGGTCTGTTTAGGAACTCTTTCTGAAGTCGCGTTTGCTTCGATTCACTGCAGAATTTATTCAGGAAACAACTCTCAAACACTTCATACGAAGTGAATGAAGCACTCACTAGATTTGCCCACGATTGTACACTGCCCTCAAGATGTCTTTTCGCGGATTTAATTTCTGCCTCTTAACAACATTCACTCACAAAACCGTCGCTACACGCAACAGCAAAATCTGCTGGATGATATTTTCCGTCACCCGCCAAACACTTTGTCGTTCTCGAATCACCCCATGGAACACCTACCACAGTTGTAGTCTGATTTACTGCTAAAGGATTTAATTGTGCCCTCATGTCTTTAAATTGCTGCACAGCTTCTTTAATTAAAACAGCTTCATAATGTTCTCTGTGCTTAAGCCCCTCTCTCTCACATTCTACTACTCTACCTGACAAACTGTTTTTATCTCCTGAATCAGCTCTGGAGTTAAGTAGACCAACCTCCTTGGAAATCTTACTCACCTCTGCCATTATGTCATCTAATTTTGAAATCATCAAGTGTTCTATATCAGCTCTCATTTTTTCCACCTCAGCTCTTACATTTTCTACAACACTTGACTCTAAATTTTCAATTTTCGAACATGGTTCTATTTTCACAGCATTTATCTCTGTTTTTACAGAACCTAGCTCAGTACTCAACGCCACCCTTACCATATTGCATTGCTCCCATACTAGATTGCATTTCTAGCAAAATTTGCATTAACTGTGGCGATTTATCCTCCAAAAGCCTGCCCCTGATTTTGGACTATCTGCCCCATCAGTATGTTCCATTTCGGCTCTCCCACGGTCAGACTTACGACTAACTGGTCCATTAATATTATGTGAACCACTCAGACTGGGTAGTAGGTAACACTATTGGCACAGTACGGGGTGAGGCGTAATACTGAGCGATTTTAAAAAGCGCGCGAATCAAGGTACGTAGGAGAGAGGTGGAGTGGGTAGCATCAGCTACGTTTGGCGCGAAATAGTATTTATTTATAATGGAGCTCTGGACCCAACAGAATCGTGTGCACGCTGCCAAAGCATTTTATCAAAACGGTATTTCGTACCAGCTAGCATGTCGTGCATTCTGCAACCACTTCAAGATTAAAAAGTGTGATTAGTAAGTGGATTGAGAACTTTGAGGAGACGGCGTCAACGACAAAGAAGAAAACTGGGAGACCAAAAACTGTGCGCACAACTGAAAACATCAAACGTGCGAGAGCTGCCATTGAGAGAATGAAACGTCCCCTTTGAAAAATTACGAAAGACTGTGCTGGTAAACTTCTACGGTATTTGATAAAGAAACAACTAAGTAAAACACAACGTACTCAGACAGTTCTCTCTTTACTTATTCTGATCATCACTAAACTGACACACAATATTTTTAGCGCAATGCAGTTTGACTTTCAATAATCCCTATAAAAGAATGGTCCTGACTAACAATAACCTATACCTTTCATGTATCACTTACCTCACAAAAATCTTCGTTACTCGAACTACTGCAATACAGCAAGGGCCAATACTGCCAGCTAAATAAAAGATTCTAACTACTGAAGGCACTAACTACTGATAGGCATAGTTAGCAAATGAAAGATTTACCTCAATAGCATTCTAATTAAACAAATTTCCTTTTTCTGACGGACACACGTCCAGATCGTCCGCTCAAAACTCCGCCATCTCTCTCCCCACATCCAACACTGCTGGCGGCTCACCTCCAACTGCGCAACGCTACGCGCTGTTCACAGCCAACTGTCCAATACTACAATGGCGAGTATTACAACAATGCAAACTAGCCACAGACTGCACACAGCGCCGTCAGCGATTTTCATACAGAGCGCTACATGGCGTTACCAACATAAAAACCTAAACAGCCTACTTACAAGAATCCCTCGTCGCTCAGCTCGCCGGCACAGCGCTACACTTGGGATTTCAAACAGAACGGTAAGGAGAATTTTACACCAAGATTTGCACTTTTACCCCTACAAAATCCGAATGGTTCAGGTCTTTAAGGAAACAGATTATGTGAGCCGAAGCCGGTTCTGCTTAGAATTTTTGAACATGATTATTCAAGACCAGTACATTGTAAACCGTTTGTGGATGATTGATGAAGCTCACTTGCAGCTTGTAACGCTCCCGCCCTACTCGGACGTACGTTAGCTCTATAAAGCCTGTACTGTAATAAGTTCACGGGCTTCATCTTATAAACAAGGATTTTAGTACATAAGTTCACCGCGTGTACCTAATAGAAGCAAAATCGGACTTATACTCAGTCAATAACTACAGAGATGCATCAAGCAAATGTAAAGTATAATTACTCTTTCGCATGGACTAGAAGTATACCCAGTAGATGCTACCTATAATTAATAATTCGGTCGCCAGCCTACTTAGGCGATGAGTGAGTTTTTCCTTGTACAAGTGGGTGCGTGTACAAGCATAGTAACACGTAGTAATGATGCGTTATATGGCAAAGTATGGAACCAGAAAAATCCACTGAACTAAAGTTTTCTCTTTTTGTACTAATTTGGACGAGATAAATTCACACAACACCACACAGCAATGATTACTACGAACTGCATTTTGTATATTGATCAGACTGAAATCGGGCATAGATTGTCCTAGAATGAGCAGTTTTGAAAGCACACATACAATGTCACTATTAAAATTGGAAAACAACACTAATACCCTTAGGTTCAATATAGAACTTAACTTTACTGGTCAAATCTGATCAGCACATTTCAAGGTTTGAAAGAATGGACAAGAGAAGGGGGAGGCCCTGAAACTGTTATGGTCGTTATACTGAAACTATTAAGTACTGAAGGCAAATTAACACTCAACATTATCAATCTATGGATAACTACTCTTTTGTCTTACTTCTGAATAATTTAACTGTCATTATTTCTGTCTCAAATTAATTAAATAGCATCGCTAACTCAATTCAAAAAAACTCTCTTCCAATTTAGTCATACTTTTGTTCTTTACCAACATTTGCAATAACACACAGAACTTTTAAACTTCTTTATAGCATAGATTGATCTACTGATAATTCTTACTAACACTAATTTTTAAACTTTCAGTTCAGGATACTCGGGTTGCACAATACGAGGTAAGGATCCTGTCTAGGTCAGTGATCAGGATAAGTCATGGCTAAGGCAATTCTGGTAAAAGTCACGTTATTATTGAACAGTTAGAAACATTTTCGACACTGGTCCACACAGATAGACTTCTAAAGATGAAATAAATGTTTGACCTGTGCAAGTCGGTGCGGCGGTTGGCGGGCAGCGAGATAGCGGGCAGCACGGCACACATACAAGCACGGCTAAGGCTCACATTACATAGGCACTTTCCATCTTCTTAGCGTCGTAATATTTCCAATTTTGTGCCTCAGAATATAGCCATGCCAAGTAGTCGTCGGACTCGGTGCATCCGAGGCTCAATGGAATCCACTTTTCCTGGGTAGCCGCCTCGGTACAGTACGTGTTCCTCTGACCGATTCACAACTCCGACTGTCATACTGAGCCCGTTGTGCCGAACCGCGCCAGTGTGCGTCTTCCCGCACTCGCCTGCCTCCACCTTTTCCCGCTCCCCTACAGGTAGGGTATTCACCACCGGTTTTCTACTACACATATCCTAATGCATTACCTACGTATGGACCAAGTGTATAAATTACAATTTTCACATCTTACAATAGTTTTAACATTAAATACACTTCCCTTTGATTACCACATTATTTGAAATCCAACATAAATAATAATATTCATTTCAAAAGTTACTCACAGTTTCTTTAACATCACGATACGAACCGAAAAAGAAGTTCAAAACATTGCTTACATTAATTTATCTAAATTCATAAAGAAAAAAATTTATTATATGTACAGTTGTCGTTACAAGCTCTCCGGTTTTGTGAACAAGCCGTCGATATTAAGTGACGATAATCCTAGAGAACTGCATCAGCAACCACTGCACTACGTAAAAGTTACTGTGTGGTGCGTCCTGTCTTCATTAGCGATCATAGGACCATACTTTTTTGAAGATGGTCTTGGCAATGCTGTAACAGTGACTTCGCTGGAATACGCAGACATCTAGGAAAACTTTTTTACTCCACAACTTGCCCATTACGAACTCAACGACGGGACGTTTTTCCCAGCAGGACGGAGCAACCTCCCACATTGCTCGAGTATGCATGAATATTGCCAATCGTTTGTATCCAAATCATGTGATGTCCCGTGATGGGGATATTGTATGGCGCTCTCGTTCACTGGACCTCACAACACGTGACTTTCTCTTGTGGAGTTATATGAAAAGCAAAGTTTGCCAAGATAACCCTCCTCGAACAATTGAAGCCCTGAAAGAGCAGATCCGGCAGGAAGTTGTTCAAATCCCACCGGCAATGCTGAGAAATGTGACGAGTCAGTTGTAGGTCCGGCTGGAGGAATGTGTGCGTCTAAACGGACGCCGTCTTAGCTCAGTTATCTTCAAAAAACAACCGACGTTTTACACTTGCAGAAAATGCTTCTTCATGTATTTTAAGATTATGAAATAAATTTTTTTTTAACGAAGTGTTTTCGCTTAACAGGCTTTCAGCAATCGCTCTTTACTATGCCTCACCCTGTCTTTAACATATGGGACATACTGGCTGCTGTTGCTGAGCTGTTGCTGAATGTGTGGATCCTGTTGATGTCCATGACCACGCTGGTGAATCGAAGTCACCAACGGTAGCCCAAGTTGCCATGGCCGCCGTCGGCCCCCCCGTCCCCCCCCCCCGCCCCCCCTCCCAGCTGGTTTCTGCAGACTCCAACTCAGCACGCCTCCCACCTCCGTGTAGCCTTGTTACTGTTTCTTGAAGTTCCGCGCCTAACTTCCGCACACCTAATTTCTGCTACCGACCGCAACTGCTGCAAAATCGTACGATCGGAGTCCTCATGCTAACTGCCCGTCATGTAATAGATTTGGGACCTGGATCGCAGAATTTTGTAAATGGGTTAGAATTACAGTTGCAATTCTAAAGGAATTAGATTACTATCCCTGATCTAACGATTATTGCTACTATAGTTGCTCTTCTGAGCAGCATCGCATACGGGCAAACCAGTTGTCCGTATACCTGTGGTTACTAGTACTTTAGGCACCTGGGCTATGCACAGGTCTGTTTAAAAAGAATAGCTCGATGTAGTCATAAGGCCGAACCACGCACATATGCTTTCATGCGCCACAGCTGATTCACTGCAAATAGCAACCTGTAGCTGTGATTCTGCTGTCAAATAGTATAAGCACTGGCTAGAATTGCGAGTTAATAAAATACACAGAAATACAAAATAAAAGTTAAATGAATAATTTAGTAACAATCGTTTTATTTCACGTCTGTAACTGATGTAGACGATGGCTGTTGAAGAATGTTTATTTAGGAAAGAAAATCTCAAACAAACGGGAAATGCTCTTACGATATTCACTTAAAATACAGAAATAAAATAGCCTTATTAAATTCAACCAAGTTACGTGGCGAGCGTTATGAGAATGGCAGCAAAATCCCCTAACTAAATAGTACCAAAGATACCTCAAAGCTAAGTCTGTTTTGGAATCACAATACACAAAATATTCACCACCTCAAAAAGGTTCACAGTCGAACATGACGAGTTGCGAATTATCACATGTGATACAAAGAAAAGTGACTCATACTCTGTCTATCCTCAGTTCCTTGACACAGTAGTAAAAAGTTAGAGTCCTGCTCTGGAGCACATTCAGTCCTCTTGAAACATAAAGCCACTTCAGAAGCTAAAGCATGGTAGCGGCCGTTCAACTGCCGAGAATCGGACACCTCCACGATCGAATACCACTCGTTACCACGAGCATGTCTGCCTCTATCCAGAACTCACATAAAAGTGCCAAGAATCGCTCCCTTAAGCTCTTCAGTCGAAAAAGTCTGAGTCTCTACTTAACTCCTACATTGTTCTGCTTTTCCATTGGCTGAAGGCTGACCCCAGCAAACAAACGTCACTCTTAAGCAGGATGTGACTCAACTGACCATTTGCCAGACTAAACTAATATACACTGAACAGCCAAAGAAACTGGTACACCTGCCTAATATCGTGTGTGGCTCCGGCGAGCACTCAGAACTGCCGCAACACGACGTGGCATGGACTCGACTAATGTCTGAGGTAGTGCTGGAGGGAACCGACACCATGAATCCTGCAGGGCTGTCCATAAATCCGTAAGAGTACGAGAGGGTGGAGATCTCTTCTGAACAGCACGTTGCAGTGCATCCCACATATGCTCAATAATGTTCATATCTGGGCAGTTTGGTAGCCAGCGGAAGTGTGTAAACTCAAAAGTGCGTTGTCACGTTGTCCTGTTGGAATTGCCCAAGTCCGTCGGAAAGCACGATGGACGTGAATGGAGGCTTACGTACGTGTCACATGCTCGAGTCGTATCTAGACGTATCAGGGGCCCCACATCACTCCAACTGCACACGCCCCACACCATTACAGAGCCTCCACGAGCTTGAACAGTCCCCTGCTGAGATTCAAGGTCCGTGGATTCATGAGGTTGTCTCCATACCCGCACACGTCCGTCTGCTCGATACAACATGAAACGTGACTCATCCGACTAGGCAACATGTTTCCAGTCATCAACAGTCCAATGTCGGTGCTGACGAGCGCAGGCGATGCGTAAAGCTATGTGCCGTGAAGTCAGCAAGGGTACACGAGTGAGGTCGTACCGATGATGTTTCGTTGAATGGTGCGGTCGCTGACAGTTGTTGGTGGCCCAGCATTGAAATCTGAAGCACTTGTGTCACGTTGAACGATTCTCTCCAGTCGTCGTTGGTCCCGTTCTTGCAGGATCTTTTTCCTCCCGCAGCGATGTCGAAGATTTGACGTTTTACCGGTTTCCTGATATTCACGGCACACTCGTGAAATGGTGGTACGGTAAGGTCTCCACTTCGTCGCTACCTCGGAGATGCCATCGCTCGTACGCCGACTATAACACAACGTTCAAACTCACTTAAATCTGCCCTTTTAGCAGCAGTAATCGATCTAACAACTACGCCAGACATTTGTTGCCGTATTCTGCCCGTTAACATGTGTCTGCATCTGAATGCCCATGCCTATATCAGTTACTTTGGCGCTTCAGTGTAAAATACCATACGTCGTAAGCGAATGAAAATAAGCAAAGGAGACTACTTATCGTGTTGAATTATCAGTCATTTCAGATACTGTTCTAATAATAAGAATGGCAGCATTAGCTCTTTGAACAAGATTATAAACATGGGCTTCCTACTGCATAATGGTCTGAAATGCCACTCACCCTTCACAAACAGAATTCCCACCTAGTATGTTGTTGTTGTTGTTGTTGGTTGTGCTACAGTTCCCCTGCACCCTGCAGCCTGGTTACATCTTCCACCATCCTTTTTCATGCACAACCACATACAAAATTAATACTGAAAACAGACATACAACTAATCTTTGTACTTCCTGTACAGTGAACCAAGAACCCTCTCTAGCTTGAGCAGAACTGCTCCGAAGTCTGAGTTACGGGACCTATAAATAACTATAGTTAAAAGTTTTGTCTCACCAAATTCAACTGCCTCTGCACAACATTCAAATACCTGTTCAGTGCAGTGCTTTGATACAACAACGGACTCAAATGGAGTACTGTTTGCCACATAGATGGTGACTCACCCACTCCGCAGACAACCCCTTGAAGAACAGCCAGAACAAACAAACCTTCAGTGGTCGGATTCAATATTACTGTTTGACACAATCAAGTCGTTTAAGTATCTCGACGTAACGTTGCAAAGCGATATGAAGTGGAACGGACATATGAGGAGTATATGAGGCCTGTGGTAGGGTAGGCGAATGGTCGACTTCGGTTTATTCGGAGAATTTTAGGAAACAGTGGACCAGCTGTAAAGGAGACTCAAAGAAAGGCCTCGCCGCTTGTTGGTGACGTCACGTCAGCTAGGCACGGCGAACGCCAGGTCTGTTGCAGGCAGAAACGCCTATAAATCTCTTATTTTTGGACAAAATGTTTGGTATTTAGATGAAAGATTTTCTTACTATCGTAAAGCTACAAATGAAGATCATAGTTCTGTGTTACTGAATCCTGTCGAAACAAACGTAGATCAATATGATAAGATGCTTTGCCCCATTGCAAGCTTCGGAAATTTTACATTCAAGCAACTATATTTACTTGATCCATTTTGCTATCGAAACTTACCGCAACCCCCTTACAATGAACTCGTTTCTTTTATTTATTTATTTATTTATTTTCGTTTGACATCGTCAGTGGACATGTGAACTAATTTACATGTGTAAATGTCCAACTGTTGCCAGTCATTAGATTACAGTCGTTTTCAACGAAAGGAATTCTAAACAGGAAACAAAATAGCTTCATACATCGAAAATACTGCTGAGCTTAAACTTTTTTAAACATGCACATTAGAAAAGATAAATATTCCCCTCTTGCAACTGAAAGGAGAAACTTTATAAGATAAAAAAATTTATTTGATAAAACAAGTATCTCTCTTTTGCCTCTTCTTCTGTCCCCGACCCCCTTCCCCCAACGTGTACAATCACAAGATATTTCATTAACATTCAGTGCTCCTCACCCCATAGTCAACCAAGATACCTAAAGCAGAGCACCAATATGTTCACAGTTTCTTGTAAAAGCAACCCAGTACAAACGTAACTTCCTCAGATTTACAAATAAAGTAAAGCAGCACGAATTCTGTTGCTGCTGGCCCATGAAGTTGTTTTTGTACGTCAATCCTTAAAACAGGTGGAAATTTAAGTTCAGGAGTACACTATTTGTTAAGAAGTGTAATGAATTGCACAATTAATTGATTGCAGAAATCTCTCAGAACAATGTGTGTTGGCCGGCCGAAGTGGCCGTGCGGTTAAAGGCGCTGCAGTCTGGAACCGCGAGACCGCTACGGTCGCAGGTTCGAATCCTGCATCGGGGATGGATATTTGTGATGTCCTTAGGTTAGTTAGGTTTAACTAGTTCTAAGTTCTAGGGGACTAATAACCTCAGCAGTTGAGTCCCATAGTGCTCAGACCCATTTGAACCAATGTGTGTTGGTCAACTACCGCCAATAGTTTCACATTTTCCTGTGTCAGAGAGGGAGACACCACCATTATGAGTATGCCTGCAACAGACCTGGCGTTCGCCGTGCCTAGCTGACGTGACGTCACGAACAAGCGCCGAGGCCTTCCTTTAAGTCGGTATAGTGCGCTGGTGCGACCTACCCTTAAGTACAGCTCGAGTGTTTGGAATCCGTACCAGGTTGGGTCGAGGGAAGACATCGAATCAGTTCAGAGGTGGGCTGCTAGATTTGTTACCGGCAGACTCGAACAACTCGTAAGCGTTACGGAGTTGCTTCGGAAGCTCAAATGGGAATCTGTGGAGGGAAGACGACGCTCTTTTCGAGGAACACTATCGAGAAAATTTAAAAAACCGGCATCTGAAGCGGACTGCCGAACGATTCTCCTGCTGCCACATATACTGCACGTAAGGACCACGAAGATAAGGTACGAGAAATTAGGCCTCATACGATGGTATATAGACAGTCGTTCTTCCTTCGCTCATAAGCCAGTGGAACAGCGAAGGAAATGACTAGTACAGGTATAGGGTACCCTCCACCACGCACCGTAAGGTGGCTTGCGGAGTATCTGTGTCGATGTAGATGTAATCTATATCCTGTTAAAGGAAACCTCTGAACCGTCAGATTATTTAAGTGGTGTTCTGATATACCAACAATGTCAGAGTCAACTTCTAGAAGCAGTTAGCTAACTTTATCCATAATACCTCTTATATTTCGATGAAAAATGCTACTTCCTTCACTACTTGCATATCTGACCTTCTCTGAAGGTTGGCAGGGGTACCTATCAGTTGACTTCAATCTAAAAAATGTGCAGCTCTAAAACCAACTACTACATCGACTTTCTCATGGGTGATCCCACCATTGCCCACTATGCTGTCAGCTATAAGCTCTGCCAACCTCCCCCTCCATACCTACTGAGGTGCAGGTCATGCCTGGTGAAACGCGATCTATTCATTGACTCAACTGGCACCATTGCAGTGTGGGACATCCCCTCCGCTGTCAGTGCCTTCTCCAGGCCCGTGTTAACACGCCTAACACTAGCATTAAGACGAGGCCGACCGTGACGCTCTAACAGCTGCACGAAGTGCAAATAGGTGCTACCAGTTTGCACTGCTATCTTTTCCAGGTCACCACCTGCATCATACTCCCCGTCCCAATTAAGACTATTCCCAGCTCCATCCACAGTCACTACCTGATCTTCTTTCGTACAATTCCTACATAACTCCCCTATGTTAACAGCCGCCTGAGCCAACATTGCACTGGGCTTCACAATGCTGGTGACCTGGTACTCACTCCCCAACACTTCCTGCAACTGCTGGCCTACACCTCTGCCATGTGAACTACCTAACAACAGAACCTTCTTCGTTCGGTATGAAGCTGGAACTTGTAACGCCGGAAATGCATATCCTCCTATTTCCATCTATTGTACTATCAATTTTTTTCCTTATTTTGTTACCTGAAGATATGATATTTCTGTGTCTTTATATATTGTAATTGTTATGCATTTATGTCGATGTGTAATTGGTTTGTTTTGTAAATATTATTTGTATTTTTACACTGGGTCTCGCCTAGGGAAAACTATGCTATCGAACGACTACGTCGATAGGTCGTGTGGAGAACCAAAGTGTTTAGGATCTTTGGTAGTGTTAACTCTGCCGCGTGGAGCGCGGGCAGAGGTAGTCTGGCTGGGGTAGGGCAGTGGAGCAGGTGTGTTGAGTGACGCTCCCGCGAGTTGCCGCGCTTTCGGGGTTTGGCAGCATGTAATTGCGCTCGACTTGCTATGTTAGTTTCTGACACGGTGTCGCGGACGGGAAGCATTAGCTGGCGCACATCAAGAGCCCGTTTCGCCTGATGACCGTGTCGAGAAGAAGGCGCGCCAACATCCAGCTTCGGCAACAGCGACGGCCGACAATGAGTGACTGTCGCCACCTCCTCGATCGACGACTTCAAACCTTCAATCAACCAACAAGGAAGAGTGGAAGAACGTAAAGTTTTAGAACTGTATGGCAGACCTCAGCTTTTCAAACTGTTAAATTTTTCTCACTAAATTAGAGCAATGTAGCATGAACCTTTGTTGCTCATTGTCCCAATTGTATTGCCAAGCAGGCTCCCTTCCATTTCCGGAATGAACCCGAGTGTCGTTGAAATTCAAACGCCAGCATTAAAGCAATATCATTCGATTTCACTGCTTTAATTTCAAAGTTCAGTTAAGGTATTCATAGCTGGCTACAATATTTAGATTACACAAGCACAAATTAAGAGTGCGAGTTTTGTTACCGTAATTTAGCTTACCTGTGACTGCAGCTCAGCTTGGTACGTACTAAATTTTACTATTGTTAATTGTTCAGAATCATTTAATTCAAGTTCAAAGTTAAACCTCTTATTTCTAAATTGCGTAGATTCAAGTAGCTTTTGAAATGATTGTTGAGGTAGCGCAAGACTAACCGTATTTTACTGAATTTCGATGTGCTTCAGAAACAAAGCTCACTATTAATTTCAGTCACTAAATTAACTTTCAATTTTCCGGTTTTATTAATTCTTCTGCTAAATTAAGTCAGAGTGTAGCGAAATTTATTACTTCTGACAAACTTTCAGTTTTCACAGTACACCTTCAGTTGCCACGCTCCTAGTGCTAATTGTATGTGTAATAACCTTTCTTTTTCAGTTATTATAGTAATTGTCCATAGGACTGGCGACCGTAATTCCCCCAAATCTCAAATATCTAATTACCGCTAGTTAATTGTTAACGTGACGGCCGCACATTTACTTTCTTTATTAACTTTACCCTTTTAAAAATTAATTTCCACCAGTTTCATTTGCATTTTTCCTTTCATTTAGATGTAACCCTTTCCTCCCTCTTTACTGACAGATTAACTTCGGTGACGATTGCTTTTTCCCAAATTTCCATTAGGTACACGCGGTTTAATTTTTCACTGTCATTAAGGTCGATAAGTGAGGGGGAGGTTAGAAAGTGTCTTAGGGTCCATAAGTACTGAGATCTGCTGCATGTTTCCTACACCTACAGCTACAGGAGACTCCTCTCCACTAAACTAATACTGAGACTTGGTAGCCACGGGAAGGCAGGATCGGTTACGATTGTGGACGGGGCCGTAGTCAGCTACAATTTGTTGCCTTTTATAGTTCTACACATTTATTATAAACCAGTAATTACAGACTCTACAATAATTAGAAAACACGTAATTAATGAAGGAATGAACAACTGTGTAAAATAATAGTGTTTTCAGTGCATAACAATTTAGCAAATCACCATAAAATACAGATACAAATGATGTTTTAAAAACAAGCCACTGTGATCACGGCTGAAGGGCTTATACACCAAGTATGGCAATAAATTAACAATGTTTAATGTTTAAGAACTCGCTGCATTTTACAACTTACAAATATTAAAATATTACAGGTAAGTAGCCACAAACACAGCAGAAGTCATCAGACGCCAGACGTGGCAGTAAATAAGGTTTTAAAGGCTTACTGCTAAAAATAACAATACCAAATTAGAATTTTAAGGCAAATAACCACAATTACGGCTGAAGGTCTTAAACGCCAGGAACGGCAATTATATAAAAAGAAAATTAGAAACTGCCGTAAAACAGTAAATACAATAGCAAAGGTTAATTAAAAACAAAAAAAAACAAGCAACTGATCACCAAACGGGTCAAATAAACCTTGTAAGACAACCCTTACACTGCTGGATTTATTCCAGAAGGCGACCAGAACTATTAACTTCGCATATATAACCTTTAATGTAGGCATTACAAGGTATTATAATAAATAATACAATAATAAAACACAAGGACCAGTCACAGACGGTGCTCCAGGAATCGACCTCTGAGAAACACTTTCGCGAGCGATGAGATAGGCAGCCAAGAGTTGCATTCACTTCACAGTATGTTAACTCAGACTAGTGAAATGGCTGTTGATATACTTTCCGGGATGTGAGGTCGTGGTCCAAGAACTTTTCTGCTCCTTACGTTTCGTCCAGAACGGCGCTGGACTTCCTCAGAGGCGCTGCTCCGCTGAGTCTTGCCGACTGCCATGTCACCCGGTCGTGAAAGCCTTCATTCTACAGACTAGTGAAAGTCCGACGAATGACTAATGATAACTTGCTGAAGCTACCTGACGTACGACAAACCAAATACAACGATGGGACCGGTAGTCTGCACAACGTCCCCAGAATATTGTGTTTAGAGCGCCCGGAACGAGAAATGAATCACTACCACCAAAGTAAAAGCATCACCAACCGGCCTACAATCAAGAAAGCCGTCAAAACATCACGCCTTACCGGACAGCGGCGCCAAGACGAGGAAAAAGTACACTGCCGTTACATACACCAACCCCCAGGGCAGGTAGCTGGGGCGTCAGCAGCCACCAGGCAGGAAAAATACCGCTGGTTGAACTTAACAAATTGTAACAAGCTGAAAGCAGTAATAGGAATAAGAAGTCGAGGAAAGCTGATCAGATCCGCCTTCCCCAAGCTCTCCACTCGCTGCTCTTCGCCTCGGCGACACTACGAGCGGCAACACGACCCAGGTCACTGGAAAATCGCGAGATATCACAATGGTGGGGGTTTCTCCACTTGAGTTCAAGTGCACTCATCTTAAAGCTTGCAGGATCCGGTTTACAACGGGGTCGTGCACCCTCGTGACCACAGGCCTTCTATCTGGCAGTCCATGCGTGCCGCCAGCAGTCCCGGTGTGTTTCACGCACTGTGCGGACCTTGCTACTCCTCGGTCCCCAACCGACGCCACACTCACACGACCCAGAAAAACAACGACGTCGCCTCAGAGATAGGGCAACAGTTACTACATATCGATAACCGCCGGTGCTGCCACTAGCGGACAGGCAACGCTTGCGAAACTGAGTGGCCCCAGTCGACACGAGAAGAGGAGAAACAACCGCAACCATGCCAACTAAACGATACCGTCTGGACTCCAACAGAGGGCGGGAACCTACAATGTGAGCCGCAGCATGGCTCAAATACACTCCTGGAAATGGAAAAAAGAACACATTGCCACCGGTGTGTCAGACCCACCATACTTGCTCCGGACACTGCGAGAGGGCTGTACAAGCAATGGTCACACGCACGGCACAGCGGACACACCAGGAACCGCGGTGTTGGCCGTCGAATGGCGCTAGCTGCGCAGCATTTGTGCACCGCCGCCGTCAGTGTCAGCCAGTTTGCCGTGGCATACGGAGCTCCATCGCAGTCTGTAACACTGGTAGCATGCCGCGACAGCGTGGACGTGACCCGTATGTGCAGTTGACGGACTTTGAGCGAGGGCGTATAGTGGGCATGCGGGAGGCCGGGTGGACGTACCGCCGAATTGCTCAACACGTGGGGCGTGAGGTCTCCACAGTACATCGATGTTGTCGCCAGTGGTCGGCGGAAGGTGCACGTGCCCGTCGACCTGGGACCGGACCGCAGCGACGCACGGATGCACGCCAAGACCGTAGGATCCTACGCAGTGCCGTAGGGGACCGCACCGCCACTTCCCAGCAAATTAGGGACACTGTTGCTCCTGGGGTATCGGCGAGGACCATTCGCAACCGTCTCCATGAAGCTGGGCTACGGTCCCGCACACCGTTAGGCCGTCTTCCGCTCACGCCCCAACATCGTGCAGCCCGCCTCCAGTGGTGTCGCGACAGACGTGAATGGAGGGACGAATGGAGACGTGTCGTCGTCAGCGATGAGAGTCGCTTCTGCCTTGGTGCCAATGATGGTCGTATGCGTGTTTGGCGCCGTGCAGGTGAGCGCCACAATCAGGACTGCATACGACCGAGGCACACAGGGCCAACACCCGGCATCATGGTGTGGGGAGCGATCTCCTACACTGGCCTTACACTACTGGTGATCGTCGAGGGGACACTGAATAGTGCACGGTACATCCAAACCGTCATCGAACCCATCGTTCTACCATTCCAAGACCGGCAAGGGAACTTGCTGTTCCAACAGGACAATGCACGTCCGCATGTATCCCGTGCCACCCAACGTGCTCTAGAAGGTGTAAGTCAACTACCCTGGCCAGCAAGATCTCCGGATCTGTCCCCCATTGAGCATGTTTGGGACTGGATGAAGCGTCGTCTCACGCGGTCTGCACGTCCAGCACGAACGCTGGTCCAACTGAGGCGCCAGGTGGAAATGGCATGGCAAGCCGTTCCACAGGACTATATCCAGCATCTCTACGATCGTCTCCATGGGAGAATAGCAGCCTGCATTGCTGCGAAAAGTGGATATACACTGTACTAGTGCCGACATTGTGCATGCTCTGTTGCCTGTGTCTATGTGCCTGTGGTTCTGTCAGTGTGATCATGTGATGTATCTGACCCCAGGAATATGTCAATAAAGTTTCCCCTTCCTGGGACAATGAATTCACGGTGTTCTTATTTCAATTTCCAGGAGTGTAGACTTGCTGAAATCTATTGGTGATATGTAAAGTACTACTGTATCGATATCTCCTCCTCCAAGCTGCTAGTTCCCAATCCCCAGCGCCCTTATCCCTCCTCATCCTATCCAGTTCCTACTTTGCGTTTTGTAAGTGCACCTGAAGGGCACATGTCTTACTCTCCTCCTCCTCCATTAACTTGTTTCTGCTACAAATCCTGCATTTCCCCGGAAGGATCTGGCTAAAAATGCCTACTGGCTTCGCCAATACATTCACCCCACTGAAAATACTTTGACCAAATATCACACCATAACATACTACTAACAAACCTACGGCAAAGCCCACACTTCCCACTCGCGGTAAAATATTAACACTTACTAAAAAAACTAAACGTCTACGTTACCTGAGTTCAGTTACCACAGTACAAAGATTTAAAGAACTAACAAAGCGATCTAGAATTTCGTGCTGTTCAAAGAAAGCAACTACTTGTATTGATAGCTACTGTACCACAACTGATACCTGTACCAGTAAAACTGCACACAATTTCTTGTCCAATTCTAGACAAGAACTGTCCATCTGCTGGGTGATCCATAAGGTCCTCGACAGGCGCGGTTCGTGGTTTCATTACTGGGGGAGACTGCGACATTTGTCGATCAGAACTGACCTAGATTCAGAACTAACCTAGATCTCGGGCTACCAAATGGTTCAAATGGCTCTAAGCACTATGTAATTTAATATCTGAGGTCATCAGTCCCCTACACTTAGAACTACTTAAACCTAACTAACCTAAGGACATCACACACACACACACACACACACACACACACACACACACACACACATCCATGCCCGAGGCAGGATTCGAACATGCGACCATAGCAGTCACGCGGTTCCTGGCTGAAGCGCCTAGAACTGCTCGGCCACAGCGGCCGGCTCTCGGGCTACCACGCTAGATATCAGTCTGTCACCTAAACCAAGATTTCAGGATTGGGAGGGGGGGAAGGGGGCAATATCACACTCTTGTCAAACGTTTACATACTGTATCTTCTTTCTTTTTCATAATCGACTACTAAATAACATCAAAAACTAACTCCAAGATTAAATCTATAGGTATCTTATTTATTCCCCAAAGTCGGATTTCCCGGCGGTTTGCTACAACAAATCGTACTAAAAGACGTGTTTTGGAGAGATCTTTAATCCCGTTTCTGTTAGCTTCGATGCATGTTTGTTATTTTAGCTATTTTCGTTTCTAAACTTCAAATGTTAAGTGTTTTTTGTGCTCAAACCGCGGCGTTCATGAGCTCACATTGTGAAACATTGATGTGTCCATGATGTAGTGGATTTTGCGCTGTGATTGGCTGACATGAGCAACCCGAACGACTGTTATGGTAATTTAAACACCGTATTCGTCGTATTTATACCTGCGTATTACAAAAATGTGCATTGTAAGTGATAAAGCGCACACAGACACTCTGCTGCATTGTACATTGCTCTGTTAAAATTGCGTATATATCCTTTGGTGGATTTACACAGTTTTTCTTCTTGACTCATGTTTACATTGGGTCTGGGCACATTCCTACCGTACATTCCAAAATTTTACCTGATAAATTGCACACTGAATTCATGTTGTGTTGTATACAGCTTTTATTCGCAAGACCCATTCATAATCCACTCACAAAAAGAAACCTGCTAATAACACACGTTACCCGCAGTTGGAAAGCATAAGTAACCCGGCATATTTCGCTCCCTGCGTATACTCCTACTTCGCGCGTCTTCTGTAATCATTCGTAAAACTCTTGCTAGGTCATGACACTTCTGTTACCGTACTCTAGTGCATTTTCGCGAGACGAAAACTGCCCAAAATACCTTCAAAACAATATACTGAACTTCGGTCAATGACACAATCAAGCATAATAGATATACTGTATACAAAGACACGTGTTCGATAGCGAAGTTTCAGCTGCTCAGTTCAGTCCTTTTTTATGTAAGCAGTCGACCGTGAAAATGATGTGCTGGTTGGCAGGACACCCTTCGGCTGAAACACCAGAGCCTTCGGGACGCCCATAAGAACTGTACTCTCGAGGAAGCCACGCCCCCACCTGTGCTACATAGAGCTAGCGGCATTTCAAGGCACAGCCTTAAGACAGGCTACTAACTGTTCGAAAAATATGGACTGATATCACGTATCAACAGTTCCAAAAACGTTGGCCGCCCTTAATTAAATCTCGCGTTCTGATAATTTAAATTCTGCAATACGTTATTGAGAAATATTTTTAATAGATATTTCGGAGCGGCTCTGCCTCAGAGCCTTTCATTACGAGACGCGTCTGCTCCTCGTCGTGTGGAAATTGAAAAGAATCAATAACTGTAAAGTGTTAACTTGTAAATTTAAAACTGGCAGAAAATCTCACTTTCCTGTTCGATGTTCTTGTGATAAAAAGAGCAAATGCCCACTAACGAACAGAAATATGTTTCGAAGCTTCTGTTTATTCCAGTCTGTTGAGGGCAGAAGCAACTCGCTTGGTGAAACTATGGTTGTGCATTGTCCTTAACCGGAATGTGCTAGCAAAGAAATGTCCATGTTGTTGTTGTTGTTGTTGTTGTTGTCTTCAGTCCTGAGACAGGTTTGATGCAGCTCTCCATGCTACTCTATCCTTTGCAAGCTTCTTCAACTCCCAGTACTTACTGCAACCCACATCCTTCTGAATCTGCTTAGTGTATTCATCTCTTGGTCTCCCTTTACGATTTTTACACTCCACGCTGCCCTCCAATACTAAATTGGTGATCCCTTGATGCCTCAGACCATGCCCTACAAACCGATGCCTTCTTCTAGTCAAGTTGTGCCACAAACTCCTCTTCTCCCCAATCCTATTCAATACCTCCTCATTAGTTATGTGATCTACCCACCTAATCTTCAGCATTCTTCTGTAGCACCACCTTTCGAAAGCTTCTATTCTATTTTTGTCTAAATTATTTATCGTCCATGTTTCACTTCCATACATGGCTACACTCCATACAAATACTTTCAGAAACGACTTCTTGACACTTAAATCTATACCTGATGTTAACAAATTTCTCTTCTTCAGAAACGTTTTCCTTGCCATTGCCAGTCTACATTTTATATCCTCTCTACTTCGACCAACATCAGTTATTTTGCTCCCCAAATAGCAAAACTCCTTTAGTACTTTAAGTGTCTCATTTCCTAATCTAATTCCCTCAGCATCACCCGACTTAATTCGACTACATTCCATTATCCTCGTTTTGCTTTTGTTGATGTTCATCTTATATCCTCCTTTCAAGACACTGTCCATTCCATTCCAAGTGCTTTGCTGTCTCTGACAGAATTACAATGTCATCGGCGAACCTCAAAGTTTTTATTTCTCCTCCATGTATTTTAATAACTACTCCGAATTTTTCTTTTGTTTGCTTTACTGCTTGCTCAATATACAGATTGAATAACATCGGGGAGATGCAACAACCCTGTCTCACTCCCTTCCCAACCACCGCTTCCCTTTCATGTCTCTCAACTCTTATAATTGCCATCTGGTTTCTCTAGAAATTGTAAATAGCCTTTCGCTCCTTGTATTTTACCCCTGCCACCTTCAGAATTTGAAAGAGAGTATTCCAGTCAGCATTGTCAAAAGCTTTCTCCATATTTTTCACATAAATGATGAATGGTGGCATGCAAAAACTGAATACTGACGGCATACACATTGTCTTGAAAATCCGATCCAGACAAATCAAATGCATCCATCCCAAAAATACTGAGAATGGAGCAAGAGTGAATTGCCATGAATGGCACTAGTGTAGTCGTATTTTTGTATTTCTCTTTCAAAGTGCATGTCCTGAGAACAGAGATACTTTTGTAGTCGTAGGCTGTGAGATGCAGACGTGATTTCTGTAACTTAGGGTGTCCCAATTGCTGATATGAATTCTGATTCATTAATTTGACAAAGCACCAGTGTCTAGCTGAAAAGATACATTTTGATCGCAAATTTGTAAAGATATGAACAGTTTAAGATTATTCCTCTGAATGTGATTGTCAATTCTAACTTTTGGACGACTGCCTTTGTTTGATTCGTGAGTGACGGAAAGTTCTGCTGTTTGTTTATCTGATGAGAGCTGATTCGAATGGGTAAAGTTTTGCACTGTGCGTGTACCTTTCTGCACTTGCAGCTACGGCTCCTGTGAGTATTGCCAGAAGGATCAAATGTGGACTAAGAATGTGAGATCAAACTGATTTCCATTTCCCGAATTTAGATTTGTATGGGGCAGAGTTTACTTCACGACGCATTCGCAGGCACATTTAATGTCTGTGTCCTGACTTGTGGCAGCTTCGGCATTCCACTTGGTGAAAGAAGCAATGTTTCTAGTCACGTGGTACATAACACTTAACACAAGACTTCGGAGCATGCGAATTTTCAGTCAAACCGGCTGGCTGTCTCACATACTGCCTTCACTCTTTGCTGCGGCCGTTGTCAACATGTGCCACATGAACTGTCAGCAATGTTACAACAACGAACACATGAAAGTCTAGTTCTGCAAAGTATTGCCCGTCCTGAGATTCAGTCGCTATAAATACGTCAGTGAGAACAGAACTGCAATGCTTTAAAGTGTCAACCTTATTCTCTTTTCAGTCAGGTTCCGAATAATGGAACCATGAAGGATTTAATCTTGAAATGAAGCTCCACAAGCGCAGTTTAATTTACAATTCCTCTAGTCGAGAGAGACAATGTCGATACCACAAACGTGAGATGGACCTGTGAGCCATGGATCTCTAAGTCATCATAAGGAAGATGAGCATGAGTTCCTTATGAATAGTGTTCACCAAAGGAGGTCTGTGGTATTGGCGTGCTTAGGATGGTGGAAGCATTGAGATGGAGATGTGTCGCTAGCGATTTCAGTCACTCAGTATTTCTAAGATCACAGTTTATACTTAACAGAAGTAGTGTGAAAGTCTTCTACCCACAAACGCTGCAAATAGCTCTAGACATGGTAATCATTTCGTTTGATGAGAGTTTTGTCTTACTACATCCCAGATCAACTATGTCAAGTGTCATATGTTTGTGATCAAAAATAAATGGCAGTGGAGTGCACTCATCAAAAAGTGCCGCACTAGACAAATAGTGAATGAAATATCAAACACAGACATCGCACGTTTCCATAGACTTTCTAAATTATTTCTAGTCTGTACGGATATACGAGGTGTGGCTAGAAAAAAACCGGACTAGTACTGGTGAAACAATAAAACGAATGCAATAAGGCTGAAAGTCGCGTGGCCAGTCACGTGACTCTCGCTCCGCCTACTGCTCGAGTTTCATCTGCCTCCTGCACTCAGTCTGCCCGTGGCGTCTGTTTTAAGTAGTTGACGTTTTGTCTGTGCGTCGGAAAATGTTGAGTGTACAGAAAGAACAGCGTGTTAACATCAAATTTTGTTTCAAACTAGGAAAATCTGCAAGTGAAACGTTTGTAATGTTACAACAAGTGTACGGCGATGATTGTTTATCGCGAACACAAGTGTTTGAGTGGTTTAAACGATTTAAAGATGGCCGCGAAGAGTTAACAGGAGTTGACAAGGAAAGTGTTAGGCAGATTCTTCATCAAAGTTTCAACATGAACAAAGTGTGTTCAAAAATGGTTCCAAAGTGTCTCACAATTGAACAGAAGGAACGCCGAAGAATGATTTGTTCTGACATCCTGGAAAACATTGAAAGTGATCCCACCTTCTTACAAAATGTTATTACTTGCGATGAATCGTGGTTTTTTACTTACGATCCCGAAACTAAACGCCAATCGATGCATTGGAAAACTCCTGGTTCTCCACGACAAAAAAAGCACGAATGTCAAAATCGAAATTCAAGGCAATGATGATTGTTTTTTTTTTTGACATCAAAGGGATTGTGCACATTGATTGGGTACCAGAGGGACAAACAGTGAATCAGCATTACTACATTAGCGTCCTGGCTACCCTGCGTGAGCGAGTACGGAGAAAACGGAACGATTTGTGGAGAAAAAAGTCATGGATCCTTCACCAAGACAATGCCCCAGCTCACAGTGCGTTGTCAGTGAAGACGTTTTTGACAAAACACAACATTCCCATCTTAGATCATCCACCCTACTCACCTGATTTGGCCCCCTGTGACTTTTTTCTTTTCCCTAAAGTCAAGTCAGCTTTGAAAGGAACTAGATTTGAGACTGTTGAAGCAGTAAAAGAAAAAGCGACGGAAGTAATGTATGGACTTACCGAATATGATCTGCAGCATTGCTATGAACAGTGGAAAATTCGTATGGATCGGTGTAGAGACCGAGGAGGAGAGTACATTGAAGGAGATAACATGAAATTGTAAATAATTGTAAATAAATGTTTTTTCCAGCGTCAGTCCGGTTTTTTTCTAGCCGCACCTCGTAATTCCCGCAACAACAAGCTTGCATTGTACGTCTGTTGCTAGCCGAGATTACAGTTGATCATGATAGAGGGGTCTGCCGTAACAACTTACACGCTACTCCACGTGCAGGTTTATCATTGTAGGCAGATCGAGCGAGCAGACAAATTAGTTACAAAGACACATTGAGACGAATTTTAAGGCTAAGACATCAACAAGAGTGCTCACCATTCCAGTATAGCACGACTGGGTCTTATACGACAATGCAGCAAGAAAATGCGCTGCAAATAGTTCTTAGAGATGTGTTGTTGATGTGGTACAGTTTGTAGAGTCCTAGTGGTGGTTATTGTAATACAACACTCACTCCACAGATTCAAACAGTTGGTCCCAAGGCGAATTCAGTAAGGCTGTAGCAGTAGATTCAGACAATTAATTCAAATAGGTTCCAAACTAGCTGCAGAAGTAGTAGATTCATGCCATAGATTCTCAAATAGCTGTACTGCAATGACAACACACTTTTTGATAAAGGACAGAATTATTCTTTAACCAAAACTGATTTGCGCTGTAGATTGGTGTTAACGAACACAAAACGTTTAACTACAGTTATCCCTGCCATAAACAGAAAATGACCTAATGTCCAGCCTAGCTTTGCGTTTTTAAGTGATTTTTAAGTGAGTCCTCATATAAATTGTGTTTAACATTATGCATAAAACATCTAACATTTCCAGTGGATTTCTGCGTAGTGAGAGGTGAGAAATCTGAAGGTGTGAGCAATATGTGGAAGGTTCTCATCTTCGTAATCAATTGGCGTCGTAGCGCGACTTCTGTTTGTGAGGTTATTCACTTTCGTGGAATTTCTAAATCATTTTCTGATGAGTGCCTGTAAGATTCCATCAGCAAGGACGCTCGTTCAGCAGGTCTTTTGCTGGTCACAGTAAGGGATGTCAGAAGACATGATGTGAAATATCCAGACATGTGGACGTCGAGAAATTCTACAAGCCTGCTAGATTGTAGTGCATTTGAATTTATAATAGTCACCAAACTTAGAATTATTCCAGTTCGTGGGGAGTATGATTTTATGAGAGCTACTCTGAAATATTTCATCGGATGTTTGGTCTTCGAATATTTTATATGAAGTGGGAAAATGATGAGAAATTGAAGAGTTCATGCATTCGTCTGTGGAGACAACATAACACTCCAAGCCATACATCTACATGATACGGTGAAATTGTAACAAAATGGTTTCTCTTACAGTGGAACGTAACAAAATGCCCAATGTTACACGCAAAAATTTTAACAAAATGAGCAGGGTTGTACTGAAATGGTAAAAGATGCCCACAAATCTGTAACAGATTGTCCACAAACTGTAAAATATCACCCCATGTTTCAGCAAAAATTATAAAAAAAATTGCCCCAAATTGTAACAAATTTCCCCATGATATAGTAAAATTGTAACAAAACACTCTATATTAAGCTGAACTGTGACAAGTATCCCCTGCTACAATAAAAATAGTAACAAATTACCCAATACACCACTATGTAACTATAAAATTCACTGAATTATGCAAGCTGTAGAGTTCCATTACAGCTTTAGGACACACTCAACATAAAAGCTCTGCATAATTCACATGCTGATCGTGCTGATGCAGGGCTATTAACAAATGTAACATCGTAGCTTTCACAGTTATTCGGCACTTTTATCAAAGACCTTTTAGCTATAACACAGTTGTATCCTATGGAGTTTTTACCTAACATCACATTGGAAGTAGGTTGCTTGTGCTAAGTACAGAATCCAAGACGGTCACTTGTAAAATCCAAGGTGACACTCCGAGATGGTAGACTTATGATGTCACAATCCAAGATGACGATGTACGACATCATCGATGAAATTAGAATACAAGGTGGTGATCGAAGATGGTTGACCTGGTGTTACACCCACAGTCCATTACAGTTTCAACTTCTGTGACGCTGCAGTCACTCATCGTGTGACGTCAGCAGATGTCTTCAGCACGCCTCACCCTAGTGAAAGGTTCTATCTATCTATCTACATCCATACTCCGCAAGCCACCTGACGGTGTGTGGTGGAGGGTACCCTGAGTACCTCTATCGGTTCTCCCTTCTATTCCAGTCTCGTATTGTTCGTGGAAAGAAGGATTGTCGGTATGCTTCTGTGTGGGCTCTAATCTCTCTGATTTTATCCTCGTGGTCTCTTCGCGAGATATACGTAGGAGGGAGCAATATACTGCTTGACTCTTCGGTGAAGGTATGTTCTCGAAACTTTAACAAAAGCCCGTACCGAGCTACTGAGCGTCTCTCCTGCAGAGTCTTCCACTGGAGTTTACGTATGAGACCCACCCACCGTACCCACTCCTAAACACAGTAAGCCACCCGAACAGCAACGTATACAGGGTGTTACAAGAAGGTACGGCCAAACTTTCAGGGAACATTCCTCACACACAAATAAAGAAAAGATGTTATGTGGACATGTGTCCGGAAACGCTTAATTTCCATGCTAGAGCTTATTTTAGTTTCGTCCACCTACGCTCAATGGAGCACATTATCATGATTTCATACGGGATACTCTACCTGTGCTGCTAGAACATGTGCCTTTACAAGTACGACACAACATGTGGTTCATGCACTATGGAGCTCCTGCACATTTCAGTCGAAGTGTTCGTACGCTTCTCAACAACAGATTCGGTGAGCGATGGATTGGTAGAGGCGGACCAATTGCATGGCGTCCACGCTCTCCTATCCTCAACCATCTTGACTTTCATTTATGGGGGAATTTGAAAGCTCTTGTCTACGCAACCCCGGTACCAAATGTAGAGACTCTTCGTGCTCGTATTGTGGACGGCTGCGATACAATACGCCATTCTCCAGGGCTGCATCAGCGTATCAGGGATTCCATGCGACGGAGGGTGGATGCACGTATCCTCGCTAACGGAGGACATTTCGAACATTTCCTGTAACAAAGTGTTTGAAGTCACGCTGGTACGTTCTGTTGCTGTGTGTTTCCATTCCATGATTTATGTGATTTGAAGAGAAGTAATAAAATGAGCTCTAACATGGAAAGTAAGCGTTTCCGGACACATGTCCACATAACATATTTTCTTTCTTTGTGTGTGAGGAATGTTTGCTGAAAGTTTGGCCGTACCTTTTTGTAACACCCTGTATATCTATCTACCTAATTTAATCACCCTGACAAGGAGACCTCACTTACCGTGAGGCCATTCTCTAGGATTGCCTTCGGCTGTGTGTCTGAGAAGGACTTTGAGGTTTTATTCTATTGAGGTTATAAATCATCACTCTAACATGATCATGAAGCAGCATAAGAGATATGCGATCTTCAGATAGAAAAAACTAATCCCCACAGTTGGTTGCAAGCATTAAACCACACAGCTCTCTCAATGTTATGTTTATTATTCATTGTGTGTATGTGACTTGCGGTTTTCGTTTATTTGTCCCTCAGCACAACTGCTCCCTGAAATGTCCAGCGCCTAGCAGCAGAAATCAAGGCAGCACGCAGACAGGCTCCATGACGGATCGCCTTATATATTGGAGCAGGACACAGAATTTTTTTCAAACTTTTTTCGAACTTCCAATATATTCAACATATCACTGAGCGACTGCGTATTTGATACATTGGAGCAGAAATCAAGCCAGCATACAGAACTGTTTCCAGACTTTCGAGTTTCCGATATCACCAACATCTCCGCCACTCATCCAGCTGCTATCATGGTATAGTGCAACCATTAATGTGGTGTTATTCTCTGTAACATACAAGCCGAATGCAAGTGATAGCAAATGCGTTGTTGTAGGCTTGGCCTCAGATATCGACGATTCAATGGCATGAAAGTATTGCTTTCAGACTATGAATGATATCAATTATATCAGAATTCAATTATATGTTATTGTATATTCCATATATAATATATTATATATTACTGTATCAGAAATCAATTATATCAGAATTCAACACCAATAATTCCAATGTTCAACGCTCAAAAGTAGTGCAGATTTACTGGATTGTCTTACGATATATAAATCAACTAGAATACCAGACCGCGCATTTACGTTCAGAAATTTATATTCATAAACTTGACATGCGCTATATCAAACATCCAGTGTATAGTGTATGAGTGTCTTGGTTGATGGTCTTATACGAGGGCAGTTCAATAAGTAATGCAACACATTTTTTTTCTGAAAGAGGGGTTGTTTTATTCAGCATTGAAATACACCAGGTTATTCCCCAATCTTTTAGTTACACAACACTATTTTTCAACGTAATCTCCATTCAATGCTACGGCCTTACGCCACCTTGAAATGAGGGCCTGTATGCCTGCACGGTACCATTCCACTGGTCGATGTCGGAGCCAACGTCGTACTGCATCAATAACTTCTTCATCATCCGCGTAGTGCCTCCCACGGATTGCGTCCTTCATTGGGCCAAACATATGGAAATCCGACGGTGCGAGATCGGGGCTGTAGGGTGCATGAGGAAGAACAGTCCACTGAAGTTTTGTGAGCTCCTCTCGGGTGCGAAGACTTGTGTGAGGTCTTGCGTTGTCATGTAGAAGGAGCAGTTCGTTCAGATTTTTGTGCCTACGAACACGCTGAAGTCGTTTCTTCAATTTCTGAAGAGTAGCACAATACACTTCAGAGTTGATCGTTTGACCATGGGGAAGGACATCGAACAGAATAACCCCTTCAGCGTCCCAGAAGACTGTAACCGTGACTTTACCGGCTGAGGGTATGGCTTTAAACTTTTTCTCGGTAGGGGAGTGGGTGTGGCGCCACTCCATTGATTGCCGTTTTGTTTCAGGTTCGAAGTGATGAACCCATGTTTCATCGCCTGTAACAATCTTTGACAAGAAATTGTCACCCTCAGCCACATGACGAGCAAGCAATTCCGCACAGATGGTTCTCCTTTGCTCTTTATGGTGTTCGGTTAGACAACGAGGGACCCAGCGCGAACAAACCTTTGAATATCCCAACTGGTGAACAATTGTGACAGCACTACCAACAGAGATGTCAAGTTGAGCACTGAGTTGTTTGATGGTGATCCGTCGATCATCTCGAACGAGTGTGTTCGCACGCTCCGCCATTGCAGGAGTCACAGCTGTGCACGGCCGGCCCGCACGCGGGAGATCAGACAGTCTTGCTTGACCTTGCGGCGATGATGACACACGCTTTGCCCAACGACTCACCGTGCTTTTGTCCACTGCCAGATCACCGTAGACATTCTGCAAGCGCCTATGAATATCTGAGATGCCCTGGTTTTCCGCCAAAAGAAACTCGATCACTGCCCGTTGTTTGCAACGCACATCCGTTACAGACGCCATTTTAACAGCTCCGTACAGCGCTGCCACCTGTCGGAAGTCAATGAAACTATACGAGACGAAGCGGGAATGTTTGAAAATATTCCACAAGAAATTTCCGGTTTTTTCAACCAAAATTGGCCGAGAAAAAAAATGTGTTGCATTACTTATTGAACTGGCCTCGTATCTGTGGATTTTTGTGTTTAAACTAATAAAACGCAAGTGCATACCTCTCCATTTCTAACCTAGTAAGCATGACAGTATGTGTTAGCATAAGAGGTCTAATGCTGACAATCATAACGCTTCCCATCATCCTCAGGAAAAGTTAATTTCTCGCCATTTTAAATTTAGCACAAGTCAGCGCCAAACTTAGGGCGATTTTTGTCTAAACTGTAATGGTGTCTGTGGGAAATTGTTAAGCTCTGATTCAGGAGGCTACAGGAAATTGTTAAGCTGCAATGTCAGAGGGGCAATTGTTTAAACTCTGGTCTACTTGGCTAGGAACATTTCAAACTAAGGCCAAATGAAATCAACGAGTTTTTTGAATTTACCACCAAGGTAGGATTCCAAACTTAGGACAAAAGTGACTTGGCAACCGTGCAGACTGCACAGGGAGCTGGGAAATCTGGCAACCGCGCAGGCTGTGTCAGTATTCTCAGATCCATCATCCTGAATTGCGATGTTTTAGGGCTGTGTCAGTATCCCAGTTCCACCATCTTGGGTCGCCATCTTAGATTCACAGGACTGTGCCAGTATCCCCAGGTTCGCCATCTTGGATTATGGCATCATGGGTCTCCCATCTTGAATTGTGTGGATTTCACACCAACAGGACAATGACTGAGGTCGGATTTTTCAATTGTCCTGCCATTTTACACTTAGGATAATAGCCCTACTTTTACCGTGAGGTCGTAGGAGTGAGGAGAAAACCTGTAGCACAGTTGGGCTATGTTCGAATTTCTAGCCATTTTCTGAATTTCCTATCACTTTGTACAATGTCAGAGGGGTAGGAGCAGAAGGAGGGGTCAGTATAGAAACAGTACATGATGCATCATCACTGACTTCGTAAGGAGATGGAGAGGAGGGAGTGGGAGAGAGGAAATCTGGAAACAGCGCAGATTGTGCCAGAAATGGTCAGCTGTACTGCTCACCACATGCTGGCACAAAGCTACGAATTCAGCAGTCGAGTTTGTACGACTGCATAGTAATGCGACAAACTGGATGGTTTGGTACTGGCTTGGTTTAATCCTAGGCAGTCAAAAGTCGATTCTACAGACCGCTTTGAGAGTGGGTTTGTGGGATTTTTCACATTGGTTATAGATCGTAGCCTACACTTTGTGCACTCAAGCAAAACTGTGGTTTTCAAAACACATTTTGTTTAATTTTAATTATGCCAGTCAGTATCAAAAGACAGAAAACATGAAAGTGATGAAATATACCTAGTAACGTGATCAGATGTGTTTTGCAAGCACAGAAAGTGTTATAGATGACCTCAAGTCTAATATGCTCTTTTCCAAAGTTTAAAGCCTGTTATTAATGATGGTTAATTTTTTTGGAATCCAAAGGGATTTTCTCAATGTTTCTGTCTTTTTTCCTTTTAGCTTTCCAATTTTAATTTCGTACCATACTTTGGGGCAGTAAATAATTTTCTCGGAAAAAATTTTCTTGTTTTATTTACTAGTTTGTTGGAAACACTGGATTTAGTGATATGAGGATGAAATTTAGGTCATTGAATCAAAAAAGTGGTATGTGTAATCATATTAATAACATATACAGGTGTAGGTGGGATACACAACTGAATATTCTTTCCATTTCGATATCAAAATAATCTATCTTAAAAATACTAAGTGGGCAACTATAACTCACTGAGGTACAATGACTTTTGTGTAATTCTTGTCAAATTTAGTTGCGAGGACGTGATACGTTACAAACTCACAAAATCAGTTACATAAAAACTGGCAATTTCAGAGTTTTCTCACCTTCAGAAAATTGTCGTGAAAACCTGTGGTCCAAGTACTGTAGTAGTAGCATGGGAATATGACTGAGGTCTGTCAACATGATCATAGCTTCTAATACATTTGAGATGCTAAAATTTTGCATGTTTCACATATGTGAAGCCAAAGTTTGGTTTGCATATCACAATGCTTTACTAGGTAAAGTCCTGGAGCAGTTGGTACGGCATTACCTTTCTCTGAACTTTGAACTGCTTTCTTTGGACACACATATGGGGCCTGTAGTTTTACAAGGGCTCTGAACTACAGTGTAACTCGGCAGTCTTCACGTTAAGAAACATTGCCAGAGAAGAAAGTAGTAATAAGCGGCAGACAAACATCCTAAGGATGACAGGAGATCGAACCCAGCCCTTTTGATCTATTGTCTGTTATTTAACCACTGAAACATAACTACACTGAATCGTACTGAATGACACCACGTCTTACTCCAAATAAGTTTTTATAAACATGATTTCGTTCTATTACTTTCAGTATATTTTGTTATTTGCAAATAAGTTTTCTATCTACTGTGTTTAGCTATTATCTTATTTACACTCCTGGAAATGGAAAAAAGAACACATTGACAACGGGGTGTCAGACCCACCATACTTGCTCCGGACACTGCGAGAGGGCTGTACAAGCAATGATCACACGCACGGCACAGCGGACACACCAGGAACCGCGGTGTTGGCCGTCGAATGGCGCTAGCTGCGCAGCATTTGTGCACCGCCGCCGTCAGTGTCAGCCAGTTTGCCGTGGCATACGCAGCTCCATCGCAGTCTTTAACACTGGTAGCATGCCGCGACAGCGTGGACGTGAACCGTATGTACAGTTGACGGACTTTGAGCGAGGGCGTATAGTGGGCATGCGGGAGGCCGGGTGGACGTACCGCCGAATTGCTCAACACGTGGGGCGTGAGGTCTCCACAGTACATCGATGTTGTCGCCAGTGGTCGGCGGAAGGTGCACGTGCCCGTCGACCTGGGACCGGACCGCAGCGACGCACGGATGCACGCCAAGACCGTAGGATCCTACGCAGTGCCGTAGGGGACCGCACCGCCACTTCCCAGCAAATTAGGGACACTGTTGCTCCTGGGGTATCGGCGAGGACCATTCGCAACCGTCTCCATGAAGCTGGGCTACGGTCCCGCACACCGTTAGGCCGTCTTCCGCTCACGCCCCAGCATCGTGCAGCCCGCCTCCAGTGGTGTCGCGACAGGCGTGAATGGAGGGACGAATGGAGACGTGTCGTCTTCAGCGATGAGAGTCGCTTCTGCCTTGGTGCCAATGATGGTCGTATGAGTGTTTGGCGCCGTGCAGGTGAGCGCCACAATCAGGACTGCATACGACCGAGGCACACAGGGCCAACACCCGGCATCATGGTGTGGGGAGCGATCTCCTACACTGCCCGTACACCACTGGTGATCGTCGAGGGGACACTGAATAGTGCACGGTACATCCAAACCGTCATCGAACCCATCGTTCTACCATTCCTAGACCGGCAAGGGAACTTGCTGTTCCAACAGGACAATGCACGTCCGCATGTATCCCGTGCCACCCAACGTGCTCTAGAAGGTGTAAGTCAACTACCCTGGCCAGCAAGATCTCCGGATCTGTCCCCCGTTGAGCATGTTTGGGACTGGATGAAGCGTCGTCTCACGCGGTCTTTACGTCCGGCACGAACGCTGGTCCAACTGAGGCGCCAGGTGGAAATGGCATGGCAAGCCGTTCCACAGGACTACATCCAGCATCTCTACGATCGTCTCCATGGGAGAATAGCAGCCTGCATTGCTGCGAAAGGTGGATATACACTGTACTAGTGCCGACATTGTGCATGCTCTGTTGCCTGTGTCTATGTGCCTGTGGTTCTGTCAGTGTGATCATGTGATGTATCTGACCCCAGGAATGTGTCAATAAAGTTTCCCCTTCCTGGGACAATGAATTCACGGTGTTCTTATTTCAATTTCCAGGAGTGTAATATTTTATTGGCCGTATTATTTGAGATTCTTTCTTTTGATTCACATAGTCTTAAAACAATAACTTGAATGTTGCCTCTTATATTTGTCAACTTACAATTTATCATGTTTTTCGCATCTGTAACTCGCGAACAGTCTTTGCAGTGATGTCTGTAGGCAATAGTCGATATGTGCGTAGTAATTCCTGGCTCATCTACGCTGGTTTGCCTTCACTACAGTCTTTGGGACGCGAAGTGGCTCAGCCAATAAAAAATGGAGGCTGCTGAGACGACATACATTGCCTATGGTTTAGAACGCAAAAAAAGATTGCCATTCTGTTTTGGCTTCCGCTCTATTCGATTCTTGCTTATGTTACGATGGTTGCTCTGAACTATACTGAGAAGGAGGGTTACTGACACATGTCTGCAGCCTGCGTTTGTATGTGTGAGACTATAATGAGAACTGCGAAGAGCATTTCTCTGCGGACGAGTGCTGGGAAACAAGCCAATATTCGGTGTAAATGCACGCTTGGAGAGGCATACCGAGGTTGGGGCTTGTTGCCTGTTCTGAGAGGTTGTGAGTAATAAAGCAGAACTTCCAGTTTCTATTGGTGTGGGACAGTTCTCATTCTGTCTATATGGTGAATTTGATTTGCAACCGAGCTGAGTTAATAAGTTTTTCATTCACCTAACTTTCTTTATGTTCTTGTTGGTTTTACGAATATTTTGTGAACAAAATCTTTGTCTTGCCATGGCGTAGCTGCTGCGTGGTTCTTGTAATATTAAGTACGGTATTCCATGTAAAGTAACTGTATCGTTTGGGTTTAGTAATTATCAAGTAATACGAAATCTCTTGCATTTATTCACACACTGCCTCTCATTAAATTGAAAGTATATATTTATATGGTTGTATATTGCCATGGCGCCGTATGTCCATGAGCTTATACATTACTCAGTTATGGGATCTTACTGTAGTCGTTTGCCTTCAGCAGTGCTACCTCTCCAGTGAGAATGATGTTCAGGTGATACAGAAACTTAGAAAGAGCGAGTTTGATTGTAACATTTTTAGCAAGTTTCCTGCAGGTACCAGAAGGTAAGTTTCCATCGAGAGCTTCGGACCAGTACCTGCTGTGCCAGGTTTCGTGCAAAGAGAATTCTGTATTACTGGGTTCTTGTAGGAAAGTGTTCTGAATTACAGTCATGAAACAAGCATGCTCACAGCACTTTTGGAACAACTTCTGTGTCATCCAGTGTTTTTTTTTTTTTTATTTTGATAGGAAGCTTATAGTTTACATGTAATTACATAATATACATGCTTGAGCTAACGACTGCGTGATGTTTGTCTGTGTTAAATTACTCATGAAACGAAGTTAGCTTACGTTATAATAGTACTTTTCATGGATCGTCATTCGTGGAGAAAAGAGGGCATTCTCATGAGGGCAATTTGCTGTGGGATTTCGGTGTCCACTAAATTCACTTCTAAAGCATAGGTAGCCTACAAACTATAACTGGAATTAGGATCTATTTACATGTTATTTCATTTATCAAAACTACTTTCGGTATAACAATAATTACGTTACGGTATTAGACATCACTACGCTTTTTCTTCCAAAAACTGTGCTACTTTACAAGCTATCTAATCGGTTAATTTCTCAAGTGGTCTATTTTCATAGGTAATCCTTTTGTTGGCACCGATAAAATATTTTCTGCAAATTCATACTATGAATCATTAAAATGTAATTTTATTATATACGTTCGTGAGTCTTCTGGCGCATTTCGTACTGACTCGTGTGCAGGACAGAATTCGGTTTCCTATTCTAGTGTTCTGACTCACCAGATAATGTGAGCAGTTCTCAGCGGGAAAAATTCGAATGAAGAGGAAACGGAAGAAAGTGACGATTTTTTCCCGAGAATGAACTAAGAGCAAGTGACACTAGAAACAGGTGTTTTTCACTTTTGTTTAAGTTGCCAATTTCTGTCGAATAACGGAGTCGGCTTTTCAGTGTGACATGTAGCACTGTTTTGCAAAAACAGTAAATAGCACGTTCAGGTAGAACCACACTTATTTCCGATTTTCCTTGTTTCCACGTTCTTTGTGGTGTCTCACGTCCACACTAACAGAGATAATCGGGAGCTCGCTCTCACACAGCCAACAAAAGTACTTCTGCTCCATGGATATACATACACTACATCCACATCTACATTCCGCAAGCCACCTGACGGTGTGTGGCGGAGGGTACTTTGAGTACCTCTATCGGTTCTCCCTTCTATTCCAGTCTCGTATTGTTCGTGGAAAGAAACATAGTCGGTATGCCTCTGTGTGGACTCTAATCTCTCTGATTTTGTTCTCATGGTCTCTTCGCGAGATATACGTAGGAGGGAGCAATATACTGCTTGGCTCCTCGGTGAAGGTATGTTCTTGAAACTTCAACAAAAGCCCGTACCGAGCTACTGAACGTCTCTCTTGCAGAGTCTTCCACTGGAGTTTATCTATCATATCCGTAACGCTTTCGCGATTACTAAATGATCCTGTGACGAAGCGCGCTACTCTCCGTTGGATCTTCTCTATATGTTCTATCAACCATATCTGGTACGGATCCCACACCGGTGAGCAGTATTCAAGCAGTGGGCGAACAAGTGAACTGTAACCTACTTCCTTTGTTTTCGGACTGCATTTTCTTAAGATTCTTCCAATGAATCTCAGTCTGGCATCTGCTTTACAGACGATTAATTTTATATGGTCATTCCACTTTAAATCACTCCTAACGACTACTCCCAGATAATTTATGGAATTAAATGCTTCCAGTTGCTGACCTGCTATATTGTAGCTAAATGATAAAGGATCTTTCTTTCTGTGTATTCGCATCACATTACACTTGTCTACGTTGAGATTCAGTTGCCATTCGCTGCACCATGCGTCAATTCGCTGCAGATCCTCCTGCATTTCAGTACAATTTTCAATTGTTACAACCTCTCGATATACTACAGCATCATCAGCAAAAAGCCTCAGTGAACTTCCGGTGTTATCCACAAGGCCATTTATGTATATTGTGAATAGCAACGGTCCCATGACACTCCCCTGCGGCACACCCGAAATCACTCTTACTTCCGAAGACTTCTCTCCATTGAGAATGACATGCTGCGTTCTGTTATGCAGGAACTCTTCAATCCAATCACACAATTGGTCTGATAGTCCGTATGCTCTTACTTTGTTCATTAAACGCCTGTGGGGAACTGTATCAAACGCCTTGCGGAAGTCAAGAAACACGGCATCTACCTGTGAACCCGTGTCTATGGCCCTCTGAGTCTCGTGGCAAAAAAAGAAAATCGCAACACCAAGAAGGAGCTGTGCGGCATAAGCGAAAGCTGGTAGGCGTGTTTCTACATCTGAGACAGATGACAATTCAGATTTCTCGTCAGTCTGCCAGTAACGCGACCATGTGGATGCAAATCAGGTTTGTTTTAAATACACCACCTAACGGCCGTGAGTGTTAATTACGCTTGAGACTGAACGTGGTGCACTGATGTTAGTCAAGAATACTTTAGTGACAAAGATGGCATTCTCAACGTCTCACTGAATTTGAACGAGGTCATCTTACAGTGCTACGAGAAACTGGATGTTCGTTTTGCGATACCGACAAAGACTTGGTAGAAATGTAGCGACTGTACGTGGTTGCTGGCAGCGGCGGCCACGAGAAGACCGGGCTCTGTACAGACACGCAAAACTACAGACAAGGGAACCTCCCCATCCCACCCCTCTCAGATTTAGTTATAAGTTGGCACAGTGGATAGGCCTTGAAAAACTGAACACAGATCAATGGAGAAAACAGGAAGAAGTTGTGTGGAACTATGAAAAATATAAGCAAAATATACAAATTGAGTAGTCCATGCGCAACATAGGCAGCATCAAGAAGACTGTGAGCTCGAGAGCGCCGTGGTCACGTGGTTAGTGCGAGCAGCTGCGGAGCGGGAGGTCCTTGGTTCAAGTCTTCCCCAGAGTGAAAGTTTTAAGTTTTTATTTTCAGACAATTATCAAAGTTCAGGCACTCACATAAAATCAACTTCACTCTCCAAAATTCCAGGACATGTTCAGATTTGCTTGGACATATGCAGGATTTGACGGTCTACACACGGAAAAATTTGAAAACGTTAAAAACGTATTTTTTTTACAGAGCATAGGGAAAACTGGGCGACTGTGAAACTGTTGCATTCATTTGTTGCAGTTTATGTGACAAACTCTTATGTTTTCATCACTTTTTTGGGAGTGATTATCACATCCACAAGAAAACCTAAATCGGGCAAGGTAGACCAACCTTTTTACCCATTCGCCAAGTGTACAAGTTAGGTGGGTCGACAACATATTCCTGTCATGTGACGCACATGCCGGCACCAGTGTCGTATAGAATATATCAGACGTGTTTTCCTGTGGAGGAATCGGTTGACCTATGACCTTGCGATCAAATGTTTTCGGTTCCCATTGGAGGGGCACGTCCTTTCGTCTACTAATCGCACGGTTTTGCGGTGCGGTCGCAAAACACAGACACTAAACTTACTATAGTGAACAGAGACGTCAATGAACGAACGGACAGATCATAACTTTGCGAAAATAAAGAAAGTAAAATTTTCACTCGAGGGAAGGCTTGAACCAAGAACCTATTGTTCCGCAGCTACCCACGCTAACCACGGGACCACGGCAATCCTGAGCTCAGCCATCCTTGATGTTGCCTATCTTGCGGATGGACTAGTCAGTTTGTATATTTTGCTTATTTTTTTCATAGTTCCATACAACTTCTTCCTGTTTTCTCGAGTGATCTGTGTTCAGTGTTTCAAGGACTATCCACTGTACCAACTTATGACTAAATCTGAGGGGGGGTGCGATGGGGAGGTTTCCTTCGGAGAGGGAAGACCATCGAGTTCGCCGTATGGCTGTGGCGCATCTTACTGCATCTGTAGTAGTAATTTGTGCGGCAGTTGCCACCACTGTGACACAACGAACTGTTACAGATCGGTTACTCCAAGGACAGCTCTGAGCCAGACGCCCTGTAACTTGGATTTCGCTGACCCCAAACCACCGCCATTTGGGACTGTAGTTGTGTCAGGCGAGAGCTCATTGGAGGGCAGGGTGGAGGTCTGTTGTGTTTCCTGCTGGAAGCTGGTTCTGCCTCGGTGCCAGTAATGGCCGTGTCGTTTGTTGCAAAGACGCCAGTTGAGGGTCGGCGACCAACCTGTCTGTGTGCCAGGCACACTGAACCTACGCCTGGGGTGCGATTTTGTATGACAGCAGGAACACTCTCGTGGTCATTCCACGCTCCTTGGCTGCAAATTTGTACGTAAATCTGGTGATTCGGTCTCTTGTGCTGCCATTCATGGACAGCATTCCAGGGAGTGTTTTCCAGCAGGATAACGCTCGCCCACATGCCGCTGTTGGAACCCAACATACTCTACAGAATGTCTACATCAGGGCTTAACAACTGGCCGGTTATGAGCGCGAGTACTCGCGTCTGCTCAGGGACGTGCTCGCGAGCAGCTGCAAGGTCGTGGAGTACGGAGGGAGGGGAGGGAGGGGAAATGCGCGCGCACGTTTGAATAGGGCCGCAGCGTGCCTATTGAATTCGCGCCGGCTGTGTAGCGTTTAAAGTACTACGATCAGCTCGTAACAGTCACTTCGCTGGTTAAGAATCATGTCAAGTCGCCGTTGTGTAACCCCAACCATGCTTTCGCAGTTCAACCCCCATTGGGAGGAATTGTATCTGTTTACTGAAAAAGATGGTGTTGCAAAATGTTTAGTATGTCACAAAACGCTGAATTCTTTTACGAAATTTAATTTGCAGCGACATTATATGTCGTACCACGCGAAAGACTACGGACGTGGAAAATGTGATTGACCAGATCGTGCACAGGAAGTTATTAAACTTAAAAGGAAGCTATCCGAAGAAGATCTGGACGACGAAGAAAAATCAACTGAGGCAGCTCGCAGAGTGGGTTACAAAATTGCTTTGCTTTTAGCAATATCCCTGCGCCCCTTAACTGATGGCGATTTAATAAAAGAATGTTTGGTAGTTGCAGCGGAACATTTGTGTCCATCTCAAGTTGAACAGTTTCGGATTGTGCCATGATCTAACATGACCATTATGCGTCGCATACAGGACATGGCAGACGACGTCCAGAGCCAGCTTGCAAATATCTGTTAAGATTTTATGGCGTATTCTCTAGCTCTGGACGAAAGTGTTGATATCACTGGAACAGCGCAGCTTGCCATATTTATTAGAGGTGTTAATAGAGATCTTCAGGTGAGGGAGGAGCTCCTCGATGTAGTAGCCATGAAGAACACTACAACCGGAGGTGATATTTTAAGTAGTGTTGAAGAAAGTGTTGAAAATATAGGATTGTCGTGGAATTCTTTAGTTTCAGTGTCTACAGATGGTAGAGGCATACACTAAGCTAATAAAATTATGTGGCACGTGTAGATTCTCCTTTATTTGTTTCATTTGTCGCAGTAACAATTCGTGAGTGATATCCCTGCGGGTGGCCGCGGATTTACATTGACTGGCGGCAGCTTTTGTGTACCCCACGTGACTCTCCCCACTCTCCGCTCTGGTCCGGTAGTGGGGGTAGCGTGCTCGCGCTGCTCCGTGCTCGCGCCTTGCTGCTCACAGGTTGCTCCGCGAGCACGTATGTTGTGAAGCCCTGGTCTACATGTTGCCTTGGCCTTGCCGATCAACAGATCTGTCTGAAGTCGTCTCTGGATTTCAGCTATAAATAAATGCAAAGGGAATTACCCTAAACGGTCGAGACGGACCAGCTGAGGCGCCATTTCACCGTTCGTGGACTAATAACCACTTATATAAATACGTCCCTTGTCTGTGGGATGGATACGGGAATCTTAATTATAAAAAGACGACTTCATCCTTGTCCATTTATGGCATGCACATGGACATATTAGTAGCTGTCTTTTATTTCTTTTTAATTCTTCCCTGTGAAGAACATGCCCTTTTCCCATCTCAAGGATCCGTAAAATTTTAACAACAGCCTGTAATATAAGAGGTGATAATTGTGTTTAGTAGCGCTTAGTGAAATTGACCTCTGTCGGTCGATAGAGTATAAGGGCGATGAAAGGGCGTTCCACGTCCGTTCACGCAATTACCACATGTTTCAGACGTAAACATAATTTGGCCTATGCTGGTCAATTGCTATTACATGGCGATGAAGTGGCGTTGTTCGTTCAATCACGCGTTATTTTTAGTAATAAGATAAAAATTAATCTTGATAATATTCTTCATTCAGTGCGTGTCAGCAATAAGAAGTATATCTACATGAACGGATAAAAACACCTACTCGACCATCTCTTTACAGGTTATCCGAAATTATTTCATTGTGTCTTTTACATACTACAGTTTCGCTGTTTTATGTCATATTTCATTAATAACAATGGTTGCGTTGTGCAGCATTCGTTGTGAAAGGGTCGGTATATTGTAGCAGTGTAAGTCGGGGTAGTGTCTTCGCACTCACATAAATCCATTCATAGTTTGTTACATTTTCGTTAATACCTGGTGCACAGGCTTTATGTATCAGTTTCAACCATTCTATAAGTTATTTGTTTTAAGATATAACTGCGTTGCTCTTTTATCTTTGACAGTCATGGTCTCAGTTCGACATGCGCAGTGTTCCCCGCCATGTTGATATGCAGCGCGTTATCTAGGTATACTTACAAGGGGAGGCCGCCAATTGTGAAATTCAGATTCGATTCATACTGCGCATAATAAAAGCTCATGGCCAGAGGTGTAATGTGACAAAGCACCAAGATGCACTTCTCAGCCGTTGACGAGAAAATCGGCAGTTAAAAGAAACCGTTGCGATGAAATACTCTCTACGATTAATAATTTTCTACAGCGTCGTGGCGCAGCGGTAAGCGCTCGGGTTCGTAATCCGAAGGTCGCCGGATCGAATCTCGCGACATGCAACCTTTTTCTTTTAGTATTTGTTTTTTGTAATTCAAGTATATATATATATATATATATATATATATATATATATATATATATATATATATTCATTTCATTGTTGCCCTTATGGACAGTGTTTGAACTCGAAAATCACATGATGACACAATTTTCACTTCTTTCCTCTCTTCCTCTTCTCTTCCCAAAATCTCTTCATCCTTTGGCTGTGCTCCTGTTTCCTTTGCTCTGTCCATAATGTTCCTGTCTTCTTTCTCTGCTTTACAATAAATTTTGCACTCCTAACTTTGTTTCTGAAGTATTTCCTGTCTCCTATCATTTGCCTGTTGATCCCTATCTGCCTTAAGTCTTCGTCTATTTCATGATACCAATTTGTTTTCTTGCTTGAGCTGTTTACTACATCAAAAATTTTCTTTGTAAGTCGGTTGTTGTCCATTCTCTGTATGTGCCCATAGAAAGTTAATCTGCGTTTTCTGATCGCGTCTGTTAGTCTGTCAGTGTGCTGGTACAGCTCTTTGGTAGGTCGCTTCATCCATATGCCATCTCTGTGAATTGGTCCAAATATTTTTCTGAGAATTTTGCGTTCCATTTTTTCTGTGTCTATGATGCCTGATGCTCCAATTGTGGTTGTTTCTGACGCGTACAATGCTTCTGGTAATACAACTGTTTTGTAGTGCCTAAGTTTGGCCTGCCTCGATATGCTTTTCTTATTATAATGTGACCATGTGAGTTTGTATGCCTTCTGGAGTTTCTTCGTTCGTTCCATGTTAGCCGCCTTGTTTGATCCTCCCATTTGTATGTACTCCCCTAAATACTTAAATTTTTCGACTCTTTCTACGGATCCATATACAGTATGCATGGTGTGTACATTGTTGGTCTGTCGTTCCATATATTGTGTCTTCTCGTAAGATACCTGCAGACCTGTTTTGGCAGCTATTTCATGCAAGCATTCCAGTGCTTCCTTTGCCTCCTGTGTATTATTGCTGAGTATGGCTATATCATCTGCAAATGCCAGACATCTTATGATTGTTTTGGTTTCACGTGTTCTTCCCACCTGTATTCCTTTAACTTGTTCCTCCCACTGCTTGATAATTTTGTCGAACACCATGTTGAACAGGATTGGTGAGAGCCCGTCTCCTTGTCGGACACCTGTGTGTATGTGGAAGGGTTCCGAAATTTCTCCCATGAACTTAATCTTGGAGGTAGTGTCTGTAAGCGTCTGTTGTATAAGTGTCCTGGTTTTTCTGTCGATACCATATTCTTCCAGTACGTCTTATATATATATATATATATATATATATATATATATATATATATATATATATATATATATAATTTCCGGCAATCAGTTGCAGCAATTATGCATATAATAAGATGTTGAAAGTCGTTTGTCGTGGAAAAACTGGCGACTTCGAAAATCATTATGTTTTCCGCAAACAAAGTTGTATTTCACAAATGTTATTAATTGTCTTCATAATGTTAACCACGTATAGTTAACGGAAGACGTAGAAACGATATTCCGAAACGAATGCGTATAGCGTAAGTCAAACGTTCGAATTAGAATAGAGACCCCACGAACACAAATTTGCTGTGGCAGGTATGAAATATAAACTCCGTTACTCTCTCGTTACACTTGAAGGACAGATGTTGAATGGGCCGAAACGAGCCGCCGCATAACAGCTTACTTGCCTGCTAACTTCGAAAGAAGGTCGATGCGGTCCCTAGCGCAACTTATAACATCGTCGAAAATCAGTGCGGACGTAAGGCCTTTGGTACACCCTGTTACACAAACGGAAAAATGGAGGCGGTAGAATTGGAGAGCGGTCCGCTTTCACCAACATGCATAAGCAATTCATTAATAGTATATATATATATATGAATTACAAAAAACTAATACTAAAAAAAAATTTGCATGGCGCAGGATTCGATCTGGCGACCTTCGGATTACGAACCCGAGCGCTTGCCGCTGCGCCACGACGCTGTAGAAAAGTGTTAATCGTAGAGAGTATTTCACAGCAACAGTTTCTTTTAACTGTCGATTTTATCGACAACGGCTGAGATGTGCATCTTGGTGCTTTGCCACATTACACCTCTGGCCATGAGCTTTTATTGTGCGCAGTATGAATCGAATCTGAATTTCACAATTGGCGGCCTCCTCTTTTTAGTTTCACGTGAGCTCCCTAGCCCCACCGCACGTCGTCCATGGAGACGAGGCGCTCGCCGGAGCTTAAATTAAGTCTTGGTGGTGTCTTAGTACCTATGTACCGCATTTTCAAAATGTGACTACGCCTTTTCAGGCTGTTTTAGTTTTATTTCTAGACCATGCCCTCGTAGACATATTATAGAATCAGGTTCATCTTCTGAGGAAGACTCAATTACTTGGGCTGAAACCTAGGTGAAGGTTGGTTTCATTACCGCAATCGAGGCTCATAGTTTCTGATATATTAGTATTAACCTTCCCTATATTGACCAACCAAGTGCAGCGGGCATGAAACACCATCCCACAAACTGACATTCGACACCTGTACAACAAAACGCACATACGTTTCTATGCATGCATTCAATATTCTGACAGTCAAATCAGTTATTAATTTACCAGAATTTCACATTTGCAATGCCATATCTCGCTCTTACATTTACCTGTAACCTTGCAACGTTAATCGCTTAAATATGCTACCTAGGTACAAGTATTTCCGAAATTTCGTTACTGTACATTATTTTTTCGTTTGCGATTTTTCTCCGACGCTGTATACTGCCAGATCACTCACAAATGAACAATAACAAGAGTAGACCCACAATCTATCTCTGTGATGACCAATTAATGAAAGAAGGATGCAAACGTAGATGGGTGAACATCACAATACATTACGGCGTATTGCTTGCGTTCTGTCATTTCGATAAACTATCCCTGTAAAGTTCTTGATGCTCTTTGCAGCAATAAGCAGAGGACTTGTAACGTTACACTCACTACTCACGAAAGGTTACTAAAATTTTATTTTAAGTAGAAGTTATCTAACATTCTGCGTGGTGTCTGTTGTTCTATATCGTATCTCCCTACCACTTTCGCGCAACGACGCTCTGAGCGTGTTTTTTAGGGAATTGACTAGTTTGAACCTGGGACCTGTTGCTGGTAAGGAGACGTCAGACCACACATGACATGTAGAGTTCAGAAGAGTTCAGTGAGACTAGCGATGACATAACCAATTACTTAATGATTTCAGCGGCAGCTCCACTGCACTCCCTGTAAAAGAATCTTAATACTAACTAAATTTAGTGGAAGGGGTTCAAGGCTTTCCTATTTTTAGTTATCTGGTAAAATAACGTCGAAAAATCAGTTAAGTTTACCATTGGAAATTTTATTCTACTCACAAAACATTGTTTATAAATTGCACTATTGATAAAAGGAAATGTTTTAATACAGGATGGTAAAAACCAAGTGCCTTCAACAAAAATGTGAACGAATATCCCCTGAATGGGTTTCCGAGTTCTACAATGGATCGAAGGATGACCTATGCCATATCTCATCTATAATCTAGGTTTAAATTAAGTTTCACAAAAGAGAAAACTATCAAAATGGTCTACAGTGACCCTCAATTATCTTTAATTACTTATCTAACTTGTCGTAAATTACAGTGGCTGATGTGGCTTCTCAATAATTATATAACAGACAAATCATGGCGTTTCAGATTTTTACTTCAAGTGGCAAATGTGAACACCATGAGCTTTAATTGACGATCGACACTAGTATGTAACAGATGAGACTTCTGCAGTTCTGAGTGAAGCTTTATGCGCTGTTATGCAGCATCGCGTGCGTTCATTACCTTGTCAGTGTTCGTCAGGGGGCGGCGGGGAAGCTCCGCTCACCTCGCCGTCTCAGAAGCAACTCCCGCCTAACTTCCCCTTACTACAATTTACCGAAGTTGGTTTAAAAGAAAAACTATCTGGCTGTGTTTTCATCTGACCAATCAGGGTCTCAATGTTAACCTTAAGCTCTGTCTACAAAAATTCTGTCTATCCAATGAGAAACGTTAACTTTTCGTCGTGGGGCAATGTTTTTAAAGTTTGCAACGTAACAGAGACCCGAAAAAGTCTCACGCTAAAACTTGCAGCTGGTGTGGTCCTTTTATTGTTATCGTAAGATCTATACTGTTCTTCTAGAGGGCTCTAGCTTTTAACATGGGCTGCGGGGTGGTCCTAGCGGTTAGCTGGCGACGTGGGTGTCCGTCCCTTATCGTAGGGCCTTGCAGCTTAACACGGTTCTGCTCTCGGCTTCTGTTCTCGTTTCTCCCCTCGGAACTGCGTCTGCGTCACGGTGGGAAGGCATTCTTGTGTTAGTCTGTGGTAGTCCATTTGCTCACTCGTTACTCGTATCACTTTGGTTAATTTAATGTCACGATTTATTCGGAGCTATGTGACATACTACTGGATTTGCTTATCATGTCAAGGTTTTCGTGGAAGGTGTTGGATTTGCCTGACACCTTACAATTTACAGTTAATCACAGGAAAGAAAACCGTTAAAATTAACTGCAGCAGACGGCCATTGTTGATGCTAGATGCATTTTTGCTGGTGGCCAAACTGACTTATAGATAAATGCTGAAAAATTTAGAGAACGTTACATCTTTTAATGCCACCATCAGTTTTGAAGCGCAGTTATCAGTTGTTTACGGGCGAAATGGAATCATAGCTTGGAGACCGTGACCAGCTCATTTAAAGGTTCCGCACTTGCATTCAAGTTTGCAAAACGCTTCGTGATGATTGCCAGTTAATCTCAGGGATGCTGTAGCTAGTTGCAAATGAATAAATGGCATAACACTTATTCGGCCATTCCCTCTCCACGCTACGATCCGTTACTCGTATTCTTTGTTGGCTGTAACAATAATATTTTGCATGTATATCTGTTAGACGAACTGTTGAAATGAGAGCTCATGAGACTTACCTAATTTACTGTAATTTAATTACAAATGGTTCTAAAGCTGATAAATGACACTTACAACAGATTTGTCTGCACAAAACAAAGATTAGTTACTGCGAGGCACGGAGCGCAGCTGTAGCACGTCCTATCAGTGCAAAGGCTAACGGAAAAGAGAGATACGAGCAGGAACGCTCTTCATTTACTTTCTAAAACAAAACAAAGAAGGAAACAAAAAACGTATTACAAGCGCCGCCATCAGCCATAGGCTGACTGACGCTATATCTTTTAAACGTCAGTCATGAAGTGGATTACATTTCACAAAATTAACCAACGTAAGTCATTTAGATTGGAAGTTATTTATAATAAATAAATAGACACGTGCACATTTTTGTGCTTTCCTTGGTTTTTACGACGCTAAATTTACGTAAAATTACGTGGTTCTGTCCATGTAATTTTTCAATCGCCAAGCGATGTTTCACTATTTTCTGTTGCTTTATTTTTCTCAAATGTGCTGGAGGAGAGCACGCGGCTTGTTGGATCAGGAATGAAGCTTCGAACTGTCTTGACGGAGACGAGCAACTTCTGCTCTTGGTGGTCGGTCGCAGGGCTCCCATTGTACGGGAAACGGCTCCCCGAGGGACTGCGGTTTGCGGAATTCGGCGAGGCCAGGCCAGCGGTGTGCTTTTGTCGGCAGAGGAGGGGTTCGCCTTTATAGCCTTTGCTAAGCCACCACTGGTCGGTAGAGATACTCTCAGCGTGACTAAAGCCACCGTTCTGTATGCAGATGTCAGAACGTGCTGGCGCACCTATGCCGTGCACCGTGACAGAATTAGGTATCGCTCATTCCGGACGCTGCCGTCCAATCAAATAAATCGGTTCTCCTCTGTGCCGTGGCGCGAAAGGCACGGCCAATGACCGGGACACCGCTATTGGCCAGTACCAAGCTCTTGCATGTTAAGGCGTGTCCTGGAAGTTATGGATGGGGAAGTTTCTGCACCATTCCCCTGCATTTCTGTGAATTTGGACTTCCATTCCGGTCAGAGTGGTAAAAGCAGGAATCCTCCCCTCCATGTAGTTTTTCTTCTCTTGTCTTTAGAAAGAGGGAGAGAAGATGAGCTAGGTTTTGGAGACTACATTCTCTGTGATGGGGGCGTGCTGCCTGGTCATTGCTAGAGAGATGGCAGGTCCAGCTTCTAAGCAGGGCGCTTGCCGAATTTCCGGTTAGGTTGCACACTTCGCGTCTCCGGCATCCGCTTTCTGAGCAGCTCACAATTTCTTGATCTGCTACACGACTTGTGTTGCCTCATTAATTGTATTGTATCATGGATCTTGAATCTGTCTGCTTCAAAATTGCGAGCCTTTCATAAAGTTTTGAGGTATCTTCCAAACTGTTAACGGTATATTCAACACGCATTTGAGCCTCAAGTGAGGCCCTCTTTGCTGTGAATTTTACGGGAATGAATGTTCGTTTCACTAATAACTCGCGATCGCTCATTTTCATTGCAGTTGCTGCTCATATAGGAAATCGGGTCAGTAAATCAATATTGTTTAACACAGTGTTAAGTGAGTAACATTTGCTTGCGTGTGTGTGTGTGTGTGTTGTAAATACAAACCTGACAATGTGAACTGACAACCTAAATGTGCTACTGAGCTCAAAGCCGCATCACTTACACGAAATTGAAAATAATGCTGTGTGTGTGAAAACTGATCTCATTCATAAGCAAATAAATAAGCAAACCAATAATTTCACGCTCAGTAGACTTGGTCAGTGCGAACTGTTTGAGAAAAATGTAACTCTATTAAAAAAAATTGTAATACCTGTATAAGAATGTAACCTAAAACACACGAAAAATTCTGCACTGACGTATGGCCCAGGTAAAATAAAGTAACTGACACAACATATATTGCTCAAAGGAAACGAAAAAATCACGTATTATGAATCTCACCTCCAAAATGAAGTATTGGCAACACAGAATGACTCCATAACAGCTAAAAGAATACTCATAAAAGCCAATTACAGTTGTTCCACGGAAATTAGGGTAATAATTTTGACACAGAATACCGATAAAACACATGACTCAACCTTTAAGTGATGAAATTTTAGTTAGGAAGGAATTTATAAAAGAAAACAATTATAGACTCTATTTCGAAAATTCATTCAATCTAATAACTTTATTGGTACAGTAAATTAACTCAGAAGATCAATCAGTAGAATAAATTATCAAAAGCTCGACTGTGACGAAGGTGAAGTAGACAAACAATACAAGTCTACCGACACAAAAATAAACTTTTTACCTCCGCAAATAATATTTTGTTCTCCGTTCCGAAACCTTTTTACTTCTGTATGGTATCCAACCATTGTTCTGAGTTATCAGTCCTTCTCGTAATAAATCTGCTACCCATATAGATCCAAAAGTGCGTCAATGCATTACACTGTATACACCACGAATTCCCGCCTGCTGCACCCTGCAGCTATCCACTACTGACTGTCAAAGATTCTACGACTCTACTGTGCTGCCACCGCAGACAAAGATACTGTTGCGTAACAACTGTTCCTCTGACCATAGTTCTTCAAATATATCATTTTCCTCTACAAATATTAACACATCCAATAACATCATCAAAAAACAGCCATCTTACAACAGACTTGATTTGCATTTCGAAAACTAATTGTTGTACAACTGGCCGTGATTTGGCGACCCTTAACCAATAAATATAATCAGTCATTTGAACATCTAATTTGGTGTCTCACTGTGACGATGTTTCCGTTGCAGAATAGGTGTCTACCCTTCGAAACATTCAAATTTAAAATAATTTGTTGGATTGATGTATAACGATCATGTAGGGAAGCAGCCTACTCACGCCGTAGTAAATTCACATCAGTCTTTGCATTGTGTGCAAGCCTAGTCTGCTGTAACTAGCTCTGACGTCATAAATGTTGCGCAATACTTTAAAAATCAAGCAAATAACCTAAAACATTTCTAGCATGTCAGGAGTAATACTAAATTAATGTGTGTTGAATATCAGTTTGATAACTTTAGCCATTTTCGAAATTTGGACGTTTTTCTGTAAAAATCATTGGCCCAACAGAAAAGAGCTAGAGAGTTATAAATTTATATGTAGATTCGTCTTTCATAATAATTTAATAAAAACAGTACTTTGGATTTCACAAATTAAAATTTTAGTGGAAATTTATGATTTTCTGGTTTTCGTCTTAAAACTTAAGGAAGCAAGATAGATTAAGTAGGCTAATAAATAAGGCTAGGATGTTTATATTTAAGTAGAATGGAGATCCGCTATCACCATAAGGATGTGAGAAGTTTTATTTGAATACCTATAAAACTATAGCGATAGCGTATCTCTAAAGGGCCAGTTCAGAGCTCGTCTACTGCGTGCTGTGTAATTAAATTAATTCTCTCGCCCAAAATATTTAGCTTAGCCACGTCAAAATTTTATTATAATTACTTACCTGTGTGCTGAATGCACATTTAAATTAAGAGCTTCATCGGCCATCAGCAAAAGAAGCTATGATTTATTCGGTAACTTAATGTGGTGCATTACTAGCCCAGCGGCTAGTCGGGAGAGCCGATTTGATCAGGCGTTCCCTTAGCCGTCCGCACCGCGGCTTTATATATAAGAACGCTGCGCGAAAGAGTAAGGCCCCAGTTCTCTCCAGACGCTGAACAGCACGCCATCTGTGTCGGGAGTCGCGTCGCGTCGGTATCATTGCTACAAACAGCCTCGGATGCCGTATTAAGTTACTCGAGATACGAGTAACCATGAAATCATTTTCAAGTGAAGTGTTAATTCTGGGATGATTTTCATTATCTAGCTTCAGTTTGCGTATTGTCGTATTTTCACGTGCCGCCGCGGGACAAACATTCTACCATTATTTAGCGTGGCGTTTGATGAACCTAATCATCAAATTATGGCGAGCATTCATTTAAATATTCAATTTGGACAATTATAGTTGCATCTGCGCATTAGTTTGCTCTGTTAGTTAGTTTGTATGGATTCTTTTGTTTTTCATCTGTGGCTTTCAGAATATACTCAACTATTTTAGAAAATCGTTTTTGATTATAAATCCCGGACAATCTCCTAATTCCTCAGAGCTATAAGCTGTAACTATAAGTGTATTCTCAGATGAAGTGGGCACTAGGAATTCTAATTACAGGCTTCTCGTTTTGATAATCACTTTCTGGTAGCCAATATTGTAGTTAGAGAGCCAGTGTTGAGAACGGCAAACAACAGCAAAAATAATAGGAACATTTTTAAGAACAATAATTTCACCCGCCGCCGCACATATGGTTAATCGGCCGGGAAGTGTTTCTACATTCTACAAATATTTATATAACAGCAACATATTTTCCCTCCCCGCCGCCCCACAATCACTTCACTGCCTCGTACAGCATCTCAGTGTTGAGTTCACAAAAATATTTATTTGAAGGTGTTGTTTACTTTATGTCTAGCGAGCTGAATTCGGTCGTATAGTATCTCAGTGTTGAGTTCGGGAGTGTGGCAGCAGACAGCACACACCACTGCCGAGACCCAGCGCCACAGGAAGCGTAAACATTTCAAAATGTTTGTGGTCTTGGACAGATGAAGGCTGCTTATTTATACATAGAAAGAATAACAGTGGACTCATAACTTTATAATCAACAGTTAATAGGAGTAGCATATATCCGTAGGTGTGAGTGTGTTGCAAAATATCCCAGCACATTGCTGGATCCTGACATCCAGAGGAAGTATTCCTTGAAAGATCTTGGTGTACCTCATCGCAGCAAGTTCTTTTGTATATAACAAGAATAACAGTGGGCCAAGTATCGACCCCTGAGGTACTAATCAATTAATAGAAAATGTGAGCAGACTCAGGTGTGATGACATTACGAAGCATTGCAGTACATTACCAGTGTGCTGTCGTTTGGAGAAAGCACTACCAGAAACTTCTTGCTGCTTCTCATGGTTGCAAGTGGAAAACTATTTCTGCTTCTTGCTTATAGAATGGCAACTCATTTACAAATAATAAGAATGGCCCCAACATCAATCCCTATGGTTGTAATCAATTAACAATGAACTGGAGAAGAATACAGACGTAGACGTGAGCACATTACAAAACACTGGAGCATATTGCTGGGGTCTTAACGTCTGGAGAAAGTGCTTCCGGAAAGTTCTTGGTTCTGGCTGCATATGAGGAACTATCCCTTATTCTAGTTTATGTAATGCAGCTCGTTAATACATGACAAGATTAAGAGTGCACCCTGCATAATTCCGTGTGATAGTAACCAATTAAAAATTAATGGGAGTAGTTTCACCAACTGCGACATGGTTGTGTACACAAACAGTGATCCAATACTGTCAAATGTTTTTTTATTCCACTCTTTGATTCATACTGTGATCAAAAACTGAAATAAAAAAAAACATTTAATGGGAGTAGGATACAGAAATAGGTGTGAGGACAATACGAAAATTGTAGCATAATGCAGGGTCCTGTCATTTGGAGAAAGTGCTCCCAGAAAGTTCTTGGTGTGTCTCATGGCAACAAGTGGAGATCTACTACTGCTTCTTGGATGCACAACGGCAACTCACCTATGCATAACAAGAATAACAGTGGCCCCACTGTCGGTCTTTGTCGCTGTAGTCAATTAACAATGCATAGGAAAAGAAAATAGTCTTAGGTATGAGAACATTACGAAATATTCCTGCATATTGCTGGAGGTCCTGACATTTGGAGAAAGTGCTCCCAAACAGTTCTTGGTGTTTCTCATGGTAACAAGGGTAGAACTATTTCAACTTCTTGATATATGATGGTAGCTGGTTTATACATGACAAGAATAAGAGTGACGCCAATACCGATCCTTGTGGTCGTAATCAACTAACAGCAAACAGAAAAATAACATAGACGTAGACGTAAGGACATTATAGAACACCGCAGCATATTTCAGGATTATGTCATTTCGAGATAGTACTCCAGGAACGTTCTTGGTGCTTCACAGCAAGTGGAGAACTATTTCTGATTCTTGGATATACGATGGTAGCTGATTTAGACACAACATGAATAAGAGTGGGCCCTATTTAGATCCTTGTGGTAGTAATCAATTAGTAGGAGAAGGATACAGAAATAAGTTTGAGGACATTACGAAATATTGCATTATATTGCTGGAGTCTTGTCTCGCAACATCAAGTAAGATCCTATTACTACTTCGTGGAAATAAACTACTGGCCATTAAAATTGCTACACAACGAAGATGACGTGCTACAGACGCGAAATTTAACCGACAGGAAGATGCTGTGCTATGCAAATGGTTAGCTTTTCAGAGCATTCACACACTGTTGGCGACACCTACAACGTGCTGACATGAGGAAAGTTTCCAACCGATTTCTCACACACAAACAGCAGTTGACCGCCGTTTGCTGGTGAAACGTCGTTGTGGTGCCTCGTGTAAGGAGGAGAAACTCGTACCATCACGTTTCCGACTTTGATAAAGGTCGGATTGTAGCCTACCGCGATTGTGGTTTATCGTACCGCGACATTGCTGCTCGCGTTGGTCGAGATCCAATGACTGATAGGAGAGTATGGAATCGGTGGGTTCAGGAGGGTAATACGGATCGCCATGCTGGATCCCAACGGCCTCGTATCACTAGCAGTCAAGGTGACAGGCATCTTATCCGCATGGCTGTAACGGATCGTGCAGCCACGTCTCGATCCCTGAGTCAACAGATGGGGACGTTTGCGAGACAACAACCATCTGCACGAAAAGTTCGACGACGTTTGCAGCAGCATTGACTATCAGCACGGAGACCATGACTGCAGTTACCCTTGACGCTGCATCACAGACAGGAGCGCCTAAGATGGTGTACTCAACTACGAACCTGAGTGCACGAATGGCAAAACATCATTTTTCGGATGAATCCAGGTTCTGTTTACAGCATCATGATGGTGGCATCGGTGTTTGGCGACATCGCGGTGAACGCACATTGGAAGAGTGTATTCGTCATCGCCATACTGGCGTATCAGCTGGCGTGATGGGATAGGGTGCCATTGGTTACACGTCTCGGTCACCTCTTGTTCACATTGGCGGCACTTTGAACAGTGGACGTTACATTTCAGATGTGTTACGCCCCGTGGCTCTACCGTTCAATCGATCCCTGCGAAACCCTACATTTCACCAGGATAATGCACGACCGCATGTTGCAGGTCCTGTACGGGCCTTTCTGGATACAGAAAATGTTCGACTGCTGGCCTGGCCAGCACATTCTCCAGATCTCTCACCATTTGAAAACGTCTGTTCAATGGTGGCCGAGCAACTGGCTCGTCACAATACGCCAGTTACTACTCTTGATGAATTGTGGTGTTGGGTTGAAGCTGCATGGGTAGCTGTACCTGTACACGCCATCCAAGCTCTGTTTGACTCAATGCCCAGGCGTATCAAGGCCGTTATTATGGCCAGAGGTGGTTGTTCTGGGTACTGATTTATCAGGATCTATGCACCCAAATTGCGTGAAAATGTAATCACATGTCAGTTCTAGTATAATACATTTGTCCAATGAATACCCGTTAGCATCTGCATTTCTTCTTGGTGTAGCAATTTTAAATGCCAGTATTGTACAATGACAGCTCACGATTGTGTAATAAGAATAAGAGTGGATCCAATATCGATCCGTAATCAATTAATAAGAGAAGGACACAATTCAAGGTGTGAAGATGTTACGAAACATAGCAGCATATTGTAGCGTCCTGTCATTTCGAGAAATACAGGTATTCCTAGAACGTTCTTTTTGCTTCTTATGGCAGCATGTGTCAAACTATTTCCCCTTCTTGGATATATGACACCAGTTGATTTATAGCCCACACGAATAAGAGTGGACCCAGGGTCGACCCCTGTGGTAGTAATCAATTAATCGGGAAGGAATAGAGACGTAGACGTGAGGACATTACGAAACATTGCAGCATATTGCAGGATCCTGTCATTTGGAGAAATACAGGTATTCCCAGAATGTTCTTCGCACTTCCCACGGCAGCAAGTGTCGAACTATTTCCCCTTCTTGGATGTATGACACCAGTCGAGTTATATCTCAGGGGAACCAGAGTGGACCCAGTATCGACCCCTGTGGTAGTAATCAATTAATCGGGAAGGGATAGAGACATAGACGCGAGGACATTATGAAACATTGCAGCATATTGCAGGATCCTGTCATTTGGAGAAATACAGGTATTCCCAGAATGTTCTTGGTGCTCCCCATGGCAGCAAGTGTGGAATTGGTTACCCTTCTTGGATATATGACACCAGTTGATTTATATCTCACAGGAACAAGAGTGGACCCAGTATCGGCCCCTGAGGTAGTAATCAATTAATCGGGAAGGGATAGAGACGTAGACGTGAGGACATTACGAAACATTGCAGGATCCTGTCATTTCGAGAAATACTGGTATTCCCGGAATGTTCTTGGTGCTTCCCACGGCAGAAAGTGTAGAACTATTTCCCCTTCTTGGATATATGACACCAGTTGATTTATATCTCACACGAACAAGAGTGGACCCAGTATCGACCCCTGAGGTAGTAATCAATTAATCGGGAATGGATAGAGGCATATACGTGAGGGCATTATGAAACATTGCAGCATATTGCAGGATCCTGTCATTTGGAGAAATACTGGTATTCCCAGAACGTTCTTGGGGCTTCCCATGGCAGAAAGTGTCAAAATATTTCCCCTTCTTGGATGTATGGCACCAGTTGATTTATATCTCACACGAACAAGAGTGGACCCATTACATGGGTCGATACTGGCTAGTAATCAATTAATCGGGAAGGGATAGAGACGCAGACGTGAGGACATTACGAAACATTGCAGCATATTGCAGGATCCTGTCATTTTGAGAAATACAGGTATTCCCAGAATGTTCTTGGCGCTTCCCATGGCAGCAAGTGTCGAACTATTTCCCCTTCTTGGATGTAAGACACCAGTTGATTTATATCTCACACGAACAAGAGTGGACCCAGTATCGACCCCTGTGGTAGTAATCAATTAATCGGGAAGGGATAGAGACATAGACGCGAGGACATTATGAAACATTGCAGCATATTGCAGGATCCTGTCATTTGGAGAAATACAGGTATTCCCAGAATGTTCTTGGTGCTCCCCATGGCAGCAAGTGTGGAATTGGTTACCCTTCTTGGATATATGACACCAGTTGATTTATATCTCACAGGAACAAGAGTGGACCCAGTATCGACCCCTGTGGTAGTAATCAATTAATCGGGAAGGGATAGAGACGTAGACGTGAGGGCGTAACGAAACACTGTGGGGTCCAGCTATCTGGAGAAAGTGTTCCCGGAAAGCGCTTGCTACTCCTCGCCGCAGCAACCGATCGTGCCACCGGGACAGCTCAACGTGGCCGAATGACCGGCGGCAGCCAGAAGGCTCCGGCGGTGAGGTAGCGCGGGCCGCCTACCAATGACGTCGCGAGCGCAACAATGCCGGCGCGCGCCATTGGTTAGCGGGGGACGGCCGGCCCTGCGCGCCGCTGCCGCCTGCCTCGCGCAGCCAGTGCGCTCTAGGCTCCGCCAGAGCGAGGTCGTTGTGGGAGTGTCGCCGTCGTTCTGCTCAGTGCGTGACGCGAGATGTGCGCGTGAGGTGCGGCATAGTGCGCCCCTGCTTGCTCCGCCAGTGACTAAGAGACACGCGTTCCCCCGCAGCCATGGCGCTCAGAGGCAGCCGGCCAGCGTCGGTGCGGCTTTCCATGTCCGCGGCCCTCGGCTGTTTCGTCTTCGCCAGCGTCGTCGCCGCTTCCAGAAGCACAGGTAAGCCGACCTGCGATGTTAACACTGTGACGACTGGAGGTCGTTAGAAACACGAAACTGTGCGAGCGATAGGACAGACTATGGGGTGTTAAACGTCTCGTGTTTCGAACCCAGAAATAGTTCCGTGGATGAAACAGTAGTACCACACCGAGCGCAGGTAAAAAAAGTCTAAAAACTAGAAAAATTATATTGCCAAAGAATTAGACTTAGCAAACCTGGCACGAAGTGTTATTCACTACCATTTATAACAGTTCAGCTGTCTACCCCATCTTTCTACCATCCCGACGAAGATAAATTGACAATCTGGTTATCTAATAATCATATTAATTGATTCCTTCGTAACCATTCGGCTCGATTATTACTGCAAGATGTGGCGAGGAGCTGAATTGTACTGTTCCACGTACCGGAAAGCTATCTGCAGTATCAACTCGTTACCATGGAAACGCCATCAGCCTATTTCGTACGCGTGTCATTAGCGACAGTTTTCTGTTAACGTACGCTAGAGTTGCTTTTACGTTGCACGATCGTCGCATCAGAAGGCGCGGTGGAGAAAGATTGCCACCTATTGCATTCTGTCGACGTGTCTACCGAACCTAACCGATCTCATTCACGAGAGGTCGGTAACGCGGCTATTTCGGCAGGAATTGCGGTTTTCCAGCGGTTGTAACGGAGCGGTGCCGTAATTTCACCGCCCGCGCAGTTCTGCGTGCATAACACCTGTTGTTCGCTTGCCAGGTGTCACAATTCGCAACCTGCAAGTCTGTTTCTTTTTCCTGTACTTAGGTTGGCGAATCGTACGCCGTCAAGGAAATAATACCTAAATGAGTTTAACATCGCAGCGCGTCAGCATTCGTTGGTTAATATATTAAAAAACTAGAAACCCGCCTCGATTGCGAAAAAAGCACCTAGTGTTAACCTAGGTTTCGGCGTAGATAACTACAGCTTCTTCAGAACAATAAAACCCACAAGTGCCTAAGAAGACATTGTTCTGAAGAAGGTGTAGTTATCTACGCCGAAACCTAGGTTAACACTAGGTGCTTTTTTCGCAATCGAGGCGGGTTTCTAGTTTTTGTGATATACCTAAATAAGTTTCTACAACGTGATATTCACGGTAGCTCGCAGTCGGAAGTGGATCTTAAGACGAGTGAGTTCGGAGTCTACGTACGAGAGTTGAGTAACCGCGGAAAATATGAGAGGGGAGGTACTGTTCTTGGTCCATTGCTGTTTTTCAATAAAACCCACAAGTGCCTAAGAAGACCTTGTTCTGAAGAAGGTGTAGTTATCTACGCCGAAACCTACGTTAACACTAGGTGCTTTTTTCGCAATCGAGGTGGGTTTCTAGTTTTTTGATATACCTAAATAAGTTTCTACAACGTGATATTCACGGTAGCTCGCAGTCGGAAGTGGATCTCAAGATGAATGAGTTCGGAGTCTACGTACCAGAGTTGAGTAACCGCGGAAAATATGAGAGGGGAGGTACTGTTCTTGGTCCATTGCTGTTTTTCACGTGTATTCATAACTTGCATTAAGCATGGTAAGGTGACTGAAAACTATAAAAAGCAGACGTGTTGCCTGCGAGTTAGCTATCGAAAGTGATTTATTTCGAAACAGTTAAAAAGAGTCCACATACGATCTCGTACAGCAATCCATAATTCAAATTCAGATTTCTTGGTCAAACTAAACAGCGGAATTTTTTCTGCTGTGAATATTATTACCCTCCATCGCACACAGGAAGGCGACATGCGTAGATGAGCTACAGTTTTGCCAAGACGTTTCTGCTTCGCTTGTTTCTTTTGTCTTCCATACATAGTGGGTCGTATGCACAGTATTTGTCTCAAGGTACGGGCCACATGTTGCCAAGATTGTGCCGACTACGCTGCAGAAGTTTCACTGCACAGCCGTTACACATCCTCGATACAGTTCAGATCTCTCCCCACACGATTTCCATATTTTTGGAGCCCTGAAGGAAGATATTCGTGGCCGTCGCTTTGTTTGGGACGAAGAGGCGCAGGACTGGGTACAGCCATGGTTCCTTATGAAAAGAGCCGGCCGCGGTGGTCTAGCGGTTCTAGGCGCTCAGTCAGGAACCGCGCGACTGCTACGGTCGCAGGTTCGAATCCTGCCTCGGGCATGGATGTGTGTGATGTCCTTAGGTTAGTTAGGTTTAAGTAGTTCTAAGTTCTCGGGGACTTATGACCACAGATGTTGAGTCCCATAGTGCTCAGAGCCATTTGAACCATTTGAAAAGAAGTGCAAACATGTTTCCGTGAAGACACTGACCGTCTTCTCTCACAGTGGGATAAGTGCATTAGCGGTTATGGCGATTACTTTTGAAATAATAAACAGTTTATTTGATTTGATCCATTATAAATGGTTTCTGAAAGCCTGCGACTGTAGATACAATAGGTTTGTTTATAAATAAATAAATCTTCTGCTACCAGTCACGATTTTTCTTTATTTTACTATTTGCACGACGCGTTTCGAGAAATAATTCTCATTTTCAAGTGCGTTTTTTTTTATGTGTGTTAAGCCATTTCTTTTGATGTTGTCAGTGTGTGTGAGTCTGCTTCATTTTGTTGACTTTTACTGTAATACATAAGAAACGCGATTTTTAGTTGGGTATCAATTCTTTCTGTGAGGTTAGTGGCTAAAGTTTGAGAACAATTTGTACTTACAGTTTTCTAATGGTCCATTTGTGTAGAGTCTCACACACACTTAACATCACACACAACTTGTACACTTTACACATCGAAAATATCTTATATAAACAAAACTGTTACAGAGATCTTCTTACAGGTAGTTCACAGAGATGTTTCGATAATATACTTAAATAAAAATAGTAAAACATATAAATAAGCACAATTGTAAAATCAAACTGTTAAGATAAATAACCTCTGTACAAAAGCATATCATAATCTGTGGAAGACCTATAATGTTATCTCTGTGAACTACCTGTAAGAAGATCTCTGTAACAGTTTTGTTTATATAAGATATTTTCGATGTGTAAAGTGTACAAGTTGTGTGTGATGTTAAGTGTGTGTGAGACTCTACACAAATGGACCATTAGAAAACTGTAAGTACAAATTGTTCTCAAACTTTAGCCACTAACCTCACAGAAAGATTTGATACCCAACTAAAAATCGCGTTTCTTATGTATTACAGTAAAAGTCAACAAAATGAAGCAGACTCACACACACTGACAACATCAAAAGAAATGGCTTAACACACATCAAAAAAAAAAACGCACTTGAAAATGAGAATTATTTCTCGAAACGCGTCGTGCAAATAGTAAAATAAAGAAAAATCGTGACTGGTAGCAGAAGATTTATTTATTTATAAACAAACCTAATAAACAGTTTAGTTGTTTTGCTCATCTCACTGCCTGTTATAGATTTAGTATGCTTTGGCGTGTACTTGTGAACTGTCCCGCTAGTGCCACGTCAGACCGGTAGGTGAGCCGAGCTTTCCCGCGACGGCTGCGGCCTTCTAGAAGCTCATCAGGGACAGAAGTTTACCGAGCGAGTGAGACACAACTCTCGTCCGAGCCGCACTGGCCGGAAAATCGTCGTCGTCTGGAGGCGGGCGCGCGCGCGTTGCCATGCTGGCAGCGGCGCGGTGCTGCTGTCCCGCAGGTGGAAACCCTGTGACGTGGCCGCTACCTGGACCGGCGAGGTTCAAGGTCAGCGGCGCTCCCTGGGGACCTCGTGGCCACAGGTGCCCGTGGGCAGCCGCATCCGCAGCCGCCATACTCCGAACACAGGTGCTGCACCCCGCCCCGTAGTCTGCGGCGATTGTAGGCCCCGAGCTCGTCCAGACGGCGTTGCCACGTCTTTGGCGGCCAGTCCGAATGTCGTCGGAGCCGTGCCTAACCTGCAGCTAGCGTGACTCAATTGGCGCAGCCTCGTAGGGGAACGAAAGGCAGTTCGCAAGGTCCATTGACAGATAGAAATCCAACAACTGCTGCTACCGTCAGATCTTCTATACGTGGAATCCACGTCACACCGTTACCATAAGGCGACTGTGGGGAGATCCAAGACGTCAGCTATATCTACTTTGTTCTTCGTTGATCCATTATGGATCGTGGGACGACGGCTGGCATGAACTTTTTGATGCAATAATTTACCAACAGCCGTATGTATTGTAGAAATTTATTTTATTTTATGAACTTCTATGTGCTACCAGTTTCGGCACTACATTGATGCCATCTTCAGGCCCCACTCGTCATAGTCGTAAAACCGCTATACACGGAAGGAGCCGTATAACAGGATCCGTGAATCAAATCGTCCTGCAACAGGTATTGGTGGCCGGGCGACACAGACTCGAGGCTGTTGGTAAATTATTGCATCAAGAAACATCTACTTTGGGTGCCCTAGATGGAGAAGAGAGTCAGGCTGGCTACTTACCGAAGTTAATCCACACGATTCGAGAACTTTCCTACTCATCTGGACAACCAAGAACATAGATATTCACCATTAGGTTTTAATGTTGTAGGGAAGTTCTTGTAGCTAGCCGGCGCCATGTAGAGGCATTGACTCGTGTGTGCGTGCATGTGTGTGTGTGTGTGTGTGTGTGTGTGTGTGTGTACGATAGCTCGTAAAAAAGAAATAAGTCCAAAACTAGCAAGTTTCTCTGTTTTTGTGTGTGCCTATCGACGTGTCTTCTTTAATCATACAGTATTTACATCATTAAGTTTTTCTACTCTTGCGTTCGCTGTGATTACGTAAGTGCAGGCACTGTGTTGTGGCGGAGTTTGATCGGTGTAATGTACAAATGAACTTGTGCAAGATGTGTGTAGCGTCGTTAGTGTGTGCTTCACAGCAACTGAGGAGAATACAGATTAAAAGAAAAAAAAGGATTTGTGAAACCTAGATTTCCAGATGGCAAATATACTAGTACACGATAACGTACGGAGTGTTCTGCAAGACCCTGTAATGTAAAATTAAGATTGGAACAAAGAAAACCCGTTGAGGATGGCACAAGGATGCTGAAACATGTTTGGGTCTAAATGTGAAATGTCTTGCATGACAAGCAGACCTTATATCCAGTAATGGACAGACATTTATAAACTGCATGTTGAATTCGTGTTAAAGGTAAGCATTAAAATGTAACCGCTCCGTTTTTGTGTTTGTGCGTGTGTGTGTGTGTGTTTTTTTTATCTGGACGTATTAAAAACTTGCGCCGGACGATGTGGCCGAGCGGTTCTAGGCGCTTCAGTCTGGAACCGAGCGACCGTTCCGGTCGCAGGTTCGAATCCTGCCCCGGGCATGGATGTGTGTGATGTCGTTAGGTTAGTTAGGTTTAAGTAGTTCTAAGTTCTAGGAGATTGATGACCTCAGATGTTAAGTCCCATTGTGCTCAGAGCCATTTGAACCAATAAAAACTTGCCGGTGAATGTAAGAGGCATTTCTCAATGAAATTTATTCTTAAAATTTCTCAGAAATTGTAGAAAAGACGGATTGATGCTTCAGCAGATAACCAGCGTTTAAGTTTGGACTGGATGTATTGCTGTATCCAGAGGCCAATAACTTCCTCATTAAAGTTTAAAAACCTCCGAAGCGAAGTGGACGACGCTTAGACAAGTAATTTAATGTAAGGCAGTTGGGACCGCAAATTTCGGGGAAAACCACAATAGTAAGATTTAATTGGTTTATTTGTTACAAAATAACTTTTGCTCGTGCCAGTCATAATTTTTCTTTCTTTATTTTCCGCACTAAGCTTTTCGGGAAGTAATTCTCATTGCCATGAGCATTTTTCGTGTACTGTGGGATTTTCGGGCGTCACTTTGCTGGATAATTTGGCTGACTTTACTGTAACGTAAACACGCGCAGTTTGTTAACTCCTGTAGACAATTGGGAATTTCGAAACACCCTTTACTTATGAATTTCCACCTACACTCTGCAAACCAGTGTAAAGTACGTGGCACAGGACTCTTCCCATTGCAGAAGTTATCAGGGCATCTTCGCGTCCCATTCGCGTATGCAGTGCAAGAAGAATGCGGTTGAATTAGTCCAGTCTGATCTTGTGACCCTGCGGAAGCGACGTGTAGCAGGTTTTCGTACATTCCTAGAATCGTCACCGCTCGCTTCTTGAAACTTTGCAAGTACGCTTCCGCGGGATAGCTTGCGTTTATCTTCTGCTTTCTACCATTTCAGTTTCTTGAGCTTCTTGGTGAAAGAAACCTGCGACCATTCTTACTGTCCTTCTTTGTATGCGTTCCATGTCCACTGTTAGTCCTATTTGGTATGGGTCTCAAACAATATTCTAAGATGGGTCACACAAGTGTTATGTAAGCAATCTCTTTTGTAGATTCATTACTTTTCCCAAATCTGCCACCTGCTATACCTACGGCTGAGCCTTTGCATTCTTTTCGTTTCACATCCCTACAAATTGCTGCAGTCAGGATTTTGGATGAGCTGTTGATTCTGGTTGTGACTCAGTGACATCACAGTCGTATGAGACTACGTCTGATCGTTTTATTTCTTATTGTCCTCTTACATACATGTTTCTACATACAAGAGCAATAAGATTTCCGTGAATAAAAGTTACTTGCAAATTACCTATAGGACAACATACACAGTCAATTACAAAATTGTCCTTATTAACATAAACGTCTACAAAATAACGCATCAGGTCACTAATCGCAAACATATCGCCTCCGAATGCCACGTACAGACTCACCTCGATAGTGGGAATAATTTCCCCAAATGCGTCGTGCGGGAAATAAAGAAAAAAGCTGGACGGCAGCAGCAAGTGTTGTTTTGTAACAAACAAAAATATTGTTTTTACAGTAGCAGGTTTTCATGGTGGGTAAAAACAAATATGCAGCATGTTATTTGATTTTACCGGTTGGAGTTGGCGTCAGTTAACGGAATAAATGTTTGCCTCCAGTGACAAAGCATGGTGCTCACAAAGTACGAAGTTTCTTGATTCCTGAAGACTTAGGTTAATACATCTGAGGTCATCAGTCCCCTAGAACTTAGTACTTAAACCTAACTAACCTAAGGACATCACACACATCCATGCCCGAGGCAGGATTCGAACCAGCGACCGTAATAGCAACGCGGTTCCGGGCTGAAGCGCCTAGAACCGCTTGGCCACAGCGGCCGGCTCTTAATTTTATTTATGGGAAGCAGTGTTCAGTTTCTCTCCAGTTTTTATTTGGATTAATGTAGTTACTTAAGTTCACTACATTTTTTAACACTGAAGCTGTCCTTTGCAGGATACCAATTTCTTTAGTCACTGTACTTTCTTGAAAGCTTAATGACGCCTAATTAAGACGCTCATCATCCACCTCCATGCAACCGACACACACGTACTGACGATGTAAATGCATCTGTATTACGTCAACTGAAGGTAGACAAAACTTTGTTGGCATAAATAAACCTAAAAAAAATGTGACCGGTTCCTGTATTTCTGCAAGTAATTAATCCTTAGGTCTTTAAAGACACTATGTGTCGGTTTGTTTGTTCCTGTTACATATGCAAAGGTTAGCTACATGTCGATATCTCTTTAGCACTGAAGTAACTTTCCTGCTGTGGAATCTACGTGCAGGTTTTCAAAGCAATGACCCAGATATATATGTAGTTTTTAGTTTTAGGCTGCGCTTATTAACGCTGTTTGCCTGTCTTTGTTTTGGTGCAACAATTATTATGACTTTTCCCATATTCTTCCATAATTTAATGAATAGACTATAACAGGCATTTCGTACACACTATTTATGTAATTTTAAAAGTGTGATGGCAACAATCGAAATTTGAAAATAGTCACGTGTCTTAAGTATCAAAGTTGAACATCCTGTGACGAAAGATAACTAGCTTTTGAAAGAGTTCTGTTTGTGTAACTCAGCGCGCTTTTCGTTGCGTTTAGACGACAAGCTCGTATTGCTAAACAACTTCGTGATGTAATCCCTACACATTTGCTAAAAGGCTTTCATTGCACGTCTTTCTCGATGACACCGATCTAATGTACAGCGTAAGCTTTGTTCAGTGATGCATAATTCTGTCATTGTCGTCTAAAATCGCAGTTTGATATTGTGATTCTTGATGGAAATAAAGTTGTTTCGAAACAGATCACTTTCGATCGCTGTCCCCCTCTCAGAGGAAATATGACTGCTTTTTTTAGTTTTTAGTGCTGGATCGTGTTTGCTGCAGATTATTAGCTAAGAAATGCGATGGACTAAGAACAGTATCTAGCACATTCCCCTCAAATTTTTTTTCGTATAATAAACTCCAGAACACAGAATTCGAGCAAATGTTTGCTTTACGTAAGACCTGAAAGAAGTCCTGAGTGGATACTGTCTCGTATTTTACAACCTCTTTTCTGATCTGGCTCTTCCTATTTTGTGCGCTATGTATTTCTCTCATAAAATTATTCTAAAATTGAAGCGTAGTTGTAGGATTAGCATTATGGGATCACATTTTCACATGAACATTTCTGCAGAAGTCCTTGCAGGATGCTTAAAAATACCGAAACATACACGTTAAGTGTTTTTTGTAACCGGACGCATTTCTGCTTGAGTAGCAGTACTCCGTCAGTCATTAACATTTTACTTGTCCATTCAGATAAATTTGTATTGTCATTCGATTTTCTGTCTCGTTATAACTAGAAAGTATTTTACTTTATAATCAGTCTACTGTTGTCAGTTTTACAATCAAGGTTTGCCATATTTTAACTGGAACGTTTTTGTTTCAAATTATCCTTGTTCATGACAGTGGCAGTTGAATAGATTGTCTGGACGTCGTGGTAACTGTTCCGCTTACAAATTACCTTGTTACCGAGAACTAGGTCACTAGATGTAGTTCATACGAAACGAGATGTCTTACGTGCCTACATAATAGACGTCGAACTGTAGTTGCCTAGTTGTCTTCTGTTGATCCCACGTTCAAAATAGTTCACAGCATTAATATGTAACAAAACTTTCACGTCCTCTGACACGCAGAGCTGTTGGATTATAAGGACTTTGTGGCTGAAGGAAATCAATTGGATGGATGTAACTCAGCACTTGTGACGAATATAATATCCATCGTTCGATCTTATAGAGATCGTCTTGTCAACACCACTTCTGCAGTATTTTAAACCTTCAATTTTAACCAGACTTGCAAACCTGACACAAGTTGGTTGTTTGGTTTACATGTTCCATAGATCAAGTGAACGATTTTTTTGCCGAAATGATCGCGGGACGAATCAATTTACAGGATATAATATACATGATTAATTTTATCATTAACGAACGTATTATTTTTCTCTCCTACTCATGCAACTACACTTAAAATTAATCTATTTGTTTACCGGGTACCAGTTCTTAAATAAAAATTTGTCTATGGAATACCAATTGTACAAAAGAAATGACTTTAGGTTAGATTTTAAACTTGTTTTGCTACCTGTCAGATTATGCTGTTGGGTAAATGACCAAAAAGTTGTTGATAAATTTTTAATTCCTTTCCGAGCCACTAACAGCTTGAATAATTGATAATAAAGGTCATTCTTTCTCGCGTTGCAGGTACGGACATGACTATTCTTATAAATTTTTGGTGGATTATTTATGACTTTATTTCTGACTGATGAGTTACCCCAAGAAAACCCGTAAGATATTATTCAGTGGGAATGTGCAGATTACGCCAGCAGGTTGATTCGTTTGAATCCAAGACCCGCAATTAAACGAAGAGCAAAGGAGATGAACTCAATTATTCGAGCAGAACAGTCTTATGAATTCTTCCAGAAGAAGTTTTCGTCAATATGTGCACCATGGGCGTCGATAGAAATTCTTCCAGGGGAGGACAAGACTCTAAATTTGCCATTTTTGCTATAAACGAGTTAGTCAGCTTACAGACGTGTCGTGCCACGAGAATCAAATTTCATAGGTGGCACGAAAACTTACAATATCCCAGAGAATTAATGGTTATTCACTCAGTTCTGTAAGTGTATGATAATTCTGTAATTAATAAAAGCTTCGTAGTCCAGGTTTCAGAGAGACAACAGCCCTCTCTGGCCTCCCCCGCCTCTCAACTCCCCCCCCCCCCCCCCCACTCCACCCCACCACACCCCCAGCCCTCCCGGCTGTGGACATCTATGATGTAAACTCTAAAATAGGGAGCATTCTACACTGTTTACTGACTCCTGTTCATGTGCTACATCAATTAAAACGAAAAGAGAAAGAAGCAGAAGTGGGAGAAGATGGTACTGTTTGCTGTACTGTTTGACATAGGGAAACCGACTTTACATGTGGATTTTTAATGGAAATGCTACGAGGTTGATTGGAGGAAGTGCTGCAGACTGCTCTTAAATGCAACGGACATCGAATTGCTCGCACAGTGCACAGTAGCGGACGCCATACGTAGGAGGACAGTAATATGCGAATGTTTTCATTTTGTGGATGGGCACAGCTAGAATGCTAAATAAACAAGACTTTGCGTTCCGATTGTGATGAGATGACAAATGTTTGTCCTCTGACGTGAAGTACTGGGGTGCATGCGCGCTGAGAATCCGATGAAGCAAAATGGCGTGTGGCAGTCCTGTAACTTGTCTGACCGCAGACAACCTGACTGATTGTAGGAAGAGCTGAAATGGTGAAATAGACGGCAGTCATGCTTATTTATAGCCATCCAATGTTGTCATACTCTTGCCATGTTGCATTACATCGAATGACATGCATACATTTTGAGTCATACTGGAACAGGAGATAGTGGGTTCAAATGGCTCTGAGCACTATGCGACTTAACTTCTGAGGTCATCAGTCCCCTAGACGTAGAGCTACTTAAACCTAACTAACCTAAGGACATCACACACACCCATGCCCGAGCCAGGATTCGAACCTGCGACCGTAGCGGTCGCGCGGTTCCAGACAGTAGCGCCTAGAACCGCTCGGCCACATCGGCCGGCGATATAGTGGGTCCACAACCGATTATACTGGGATTGGGAACCATTGATCGGAAATCCATATTTATTATGTAATGGATATAGACAGCGATACCGCATGACAACAACGTAGATATGGTAATTGTTCAAAGCGACGAAAGCCAATTTCAGTGCATGCATTGCAATGGCGCATGCAGTTCTGCCGCACTCTCTCAAAGATCCTGGCGGTCTGTTGCTCAAGGGAGCAGACAGTGGGTGGTAAACAGCGTACGCCCTGACCACCAGACATACGGTACACAACTTAGCTCACACCATGTGTGTGTCATGTGATGACCACATGCATCGCACTGGCGTATTAACTTCTGCCGCATGCACGTCCCCATCCTTGGTGTCAGTTGTCTGTTGCATCAGACAGCTTTTGAAGTGTCCGTGGTCAAGTGCGGTACTGTGTACAATGCATGACGCATAGATGGAACGTCTCGAGTGTTAGCAGACGCCGGCCGGTGTGGCCGAGCGGTTCTAGGCGCTTCAGTCTGGAACCGCGTGACTACTACGGTCGCAGCCGGCCGATGTGGCCGAGCGGTTGTAGGCGCTTCAGTCAGGAACCGCGCAACCGCTACGGTCGCAGGTTCGAATTCTGCGTCTGGCATGGATGTGTGTGATGTCCTTAGGTTAGTTAGGTTTAAGTAGTTATAAGTTCTAGGGGACTGATGACCACAGATGTTAAGTCCCATAGTGCTCAGAGCCACTTCAACCATTTTTTTGTTAGCAGGCATGCATTCGACGTCCAGTGCGGCAGGATGTAGTGCCCCTAAAGTAGCACGGATGTACAGACAACGGTTCCTCAGCAGGCGTCATCCTAATTGGAAGAAATTTATCTCCGTGGATACCAGTTTAGGAGAGACGGAGTCGTTGGAGGCAGAGAAAGCCAGTCAAGGTTCCCGCCAAACACATGTCCAAACATCAGACATTGAAGAGATGGTGTTGGATCGTACCCAGCAGTAAGCACCCCTCAGCTGGCCCGCGAAGCGCACACTTTTGAGGCTACAGTGTAGACAGTACTGGTGGAGCAGGTGTTCATCCCTGCCACAAAGAACGTGTGCAAGCACTCGGTCCGACGGACTTTAGGCCCAGCGTTCACTTCTTATCAGTGGATTATCCACCACAGTGCCGTAGTGCCGAACTTCGTACAGTTGGTATTGATCACGGATGAGGCCTCATTCATCGCCGGCCAGAGTGGCCGAGCAGTTCTAGGCGCTACAGTCTGGAACCGCGCGACCGCTACGGTCGCAGGTTCGAATCCTGCCTCGGGCATGGATGTGTGTGATGTCCTTACGTTAGTTAGGTTTAAGTAGTTCTAAATTCTATGGGGCTGATGACCTCAGAAGTTAAGTCCCATAGTGCTCAGAGCCATCTGAACCTCATTCATCCGTAATGGTGTTTTCAACAGCCGCAACAACCAACCATGTCTGCAGTGAGGACAACCCTCATGCCACCCACATCGGTGACCACCAGCATCTATTCTTTGTCGATGTATGGGTTGGCATTGTCCAAAATCACCTAATAGGACCTCATTTGCTGCCTCCCCGTTTGACTGGTCCACGTTAACTGGTCTTCCCGCGAAATGTGCTGCCACAGTTCTTGGCCACTGTATCCCTCGTTCCAGAATGAGATTTTCACTGTGCAGCGGAGTGTGCGCTGATATGAAACTTCCTGGCATATTAAAACTGTGTGCCGGACCGAGACTCGAACTCGGGATCTTTGCCTTTCGCGGGCAAGTGCTCTACCAACTGAGCTACCCAAGCACGACTCACGCCCTGTCCTCACAGCTGGCAGTATCTCGTCTCCTACCTTCCAAACTCTACAGAAGCTCTCCAGCAAACGTTGAAGAACTAGCACTCCTGAAAGAAAGAATATTGCGGAGACAGGAGAGCTTCTGTAAAGTTTGGAAGGTAGGAGACGAGCTACTGGCAGAAGTAAAGCTGTGAGAACGGGGCGTGAGTCGTGCTTGGGTAGCTCAGTTGGTAGAGCACTTGCCCGCGAAAGGCAAAGGTCCCGAGTTCGAGTCTCGGTCCGGCACACAGTTTTAATCTGCCAGAAAGTTTCGTATCCTTCGATCTCCGTGAAAGGATGTAGTTTCAACCTAATGGTGCACCAGCCCACTTCGATGTTAATGTCGGCGAGCATCTAAACAACACGAACCCCCGTTGGATTGGAAGGGTAGGTCCTGTCCCGTGGGCAGCACGATTCTCGGACCTGAAGCCTTTGGACCTTTTCCTCTCAGGCTAAATCAAGTCGTTTGTGTATGAAACCCCCGTAGAAATGGATGAAGACCTGCTTGCAAGTGTCCAAGCTGCTTGTCTCCTGGTAGAACAGACACCAGGGATCTTTGAGAGTTTGCGGCAGAACTTCATGCGCTGTTGCCATGCATGCGTTGAGACTGGCGATCGTCAACAATTACTATGAGCTACGTTATTGCAATGCGATGTACGCTGTGTACGTCCATAACACGATAAATGTGCATTTCCGTCCATTGATTCCCTATCTGAATATAGTCTGTTGTGCACCCACGATCAGATGTTTCGATCTGACGCAAAAGGTTTCAGACAAGCTGTATGTAAGTTGATACGAGGATCACTCCAAAAGAAATGCACGCATTTTTTTTTAAATCCATCTTTTATTCTACATTTTTCAAAGTTTTACAGTGTGTAGATACATCCTTTGGGAACAATATTTTCATTTCTCCACATAATTTCTATCCCTCTCAAGTGCCTTACGCCATCTTGGAACCAGCGCCTGTATACCCGCACGGTAAAATTCTGGGCCAACCTGTTGGAGCCACTGTTTGGCAGCGTGCACAAGAGAGTCATCATCTTCAGACCTTGTTCCACGAAGAGAGTATTTCAGTTTCCCAAAGAGATGATAGTCACATGGAGCCATTCTAGTACTGTTTCAAAAGTTCGCTGCATACCGTTTCTCTTGTTTCTTTGTGAGCCACTGTCAACATCCTGGGAATCCACCTGGCACAAACCTTTTTTGACGCCAACACTTTCAGTATTCTGCAAACACTTCCTTCCCCTATCCCAGCGTAGCGTGACAATTCGTTCATTGTGGTGCGTCTGTTAGCAGTCACCAATTCGTTAACTCTCTGCACATTGTCTGGAGTGTGTGCAGTACGAGGCCTGCCGCTGCGAGGACAATCCTCAATATTGTCGTGCCCGCTTTCATCACGTAACCTGCTTGCCCACCGACTAACTGTACTGCGATCGACAGCAGCATCTCCATACACCTTTTTCAACCTCTTGTGGATGTTTCCCACTGTCTCGTTTTCACAGCACAGGAATTCTGTGACAGCACGTTGCTTCTGACGAAGGTCAAGTGTAGCAGCCATCTTGAAGACATGTTGTGACGGCGCCACTCACGGGAACAGGTTGAACTAAGTTTGAAAACAAGCAGGAAGGATGTATCTACACACTGTAAAACTTTCGCACATGCAGAATGAAAACTGTATTTTTACCAAAATAGTGTGCATTTCTTTTGGAGTGACCCTGGTTTAGTTTATGTCGCACAACTGTACGATTCGAAAACCATAAATTAGAGACAATGGGAGGGCCATTTCAGTCAACAGATTAACCGAAAGAATTCCGCAAAACACGTCAAAAGCGCTATCAAATATCGTCTGTGCTTCCCTGAATACGAAGCGCGGGATTCGTTTATTTTCCAGGGCCGGACGTCGTTACCTTCGGTCCGTTTCCGCAATTAGGGCAATTACCGCGCGTTGCAGAATGAAGCCTGCACCGGAAGCGGGCCATCCTGTTGCATGGAAGCGCCAGCTGTTTCAGTAATTTATTCAGACTTCATCGCAGCCCGCCGAGAGCAGCGAATTTTATAGCCCGAACGAGATAAAAACGTACTTTGCGCGGTGTCCGCGTGTGCCGGGGATTTTAAACGCTGAATACAGCTGCTGATTTTTCGGAGCGTCGGTCGCTGCCGCGAAACACAGTAAGCGAACGCCACCTACACTCGGCGTAACTAATCGCATGTGCTGTTTTACGTGTGCGGTCGGGCAGTTCTACACTCCTGGAAATTGAAATAAGAACACCGTGAATTCATTGTCCCAGGAAGGGGAAACTTTATTGACACATTCCTGGGGTCATATACATCACATGATCACACTGACAGAACCACAGGCACATAGACACAGGCAACAGAGCATGCACAATGTCGGCACTAGTACAGTGTATATCCACCTTTCGCAGCAATGCAGGCTGCTATTCTCCCATGGAGACGATCGTAGAGATGCTGGATGTAGTCCTGTGGAACGGCTTGCCATGCCATTTCCACCTGGCGCCTCAGTTGGACCAGCGTTCGTGCTGGACGTGCAGACCGCGTGAGACGACGCTTCATCCAGTCCCAAACATGCTCAATGGGGGACAGATCCGGAGATCTTGCTGGCCAGGGTAGTTGACTTACACCTTCTAGAGCACGTTGGGTGGCACGGGATACATGCGGACGTGCATTGTCCTGTTGGAACAGCAAGTTCCCTTGCCGGTCTAGGAATGGTAGAACGATGGGTTCGATGACGGTTTGGATGTACCGTGCACTATTCAGTGTCCCCTCGACGATCACCAGTGGTGTACGGCCAGTGTAGGAGATCGCTCCCCACACCATGATGCCGGGTGTTGGCCCTGTGTGCCTCGGTCGTATGCAGTCCTGATTGTGGCGCTCACCTGCACGGCGCCAAACACGCATACGACCATCATTGGCACCAAAGCAGAAGCGACTCTCATCGCTGAAGACGACACGTCTCCATTCGTCCCTCCATTCACGCCTGTCGCGACACCATTGGGGGCGGGCTGCACGATGTTGGGGCGTGAGTGGAAGACGGCCTAACGGTGTGCGGGACCGTAGCCCAGCTTCATGGAGATGGTTGCGAATGGTCCTCGCCGATACCCCAGGAGCAACAGTGTCCCTAATTTGCTGGGAAGTGGCGGTGCGGTCCCCTACGGCACTGCGTAGGATCCTACGGTCTTGGCGTGCATCCGTGCGTCACTGCGGTCCGGTCCCAGGTCGACGGGCACGTGCACCTTCCGCCGACCACTGGCGACAACATCGATGTACTGTGGAGACCTCACGCCCCACGTGTTGAGCAATTCGGCGGTACGTCCACCCGGCCTCCCGCATGCCCACTATACGCCCTCGCTCAAAGTCCGTCAACTGCACATACGGTTCACGTCCACGCTGTCGCGGCATGCTACCAGTGTTAAAGACTGCGATGGAGCTCCGTATGCCACGGCAAACTGGCTGACACTGACGGCGGCGGTGCACAAATGCTGCGCAGCTAGCGCCATTCGACGGCCAACACCGCGGTTCCTGGTGTGTCCGCTGTGCCGTGCGTGTGATCATTGCTTGTACAGCCCTCTCGCAGTGTCCGGAGCAAGTATGGTGGGTCTGACACACCGGTGTCAATGTGTTCTTTTTTCCATTTCCAGGAGTGTATTTGCCGCGTCGCTGCCTCGGAATAAACACAGCGGCAGCCGTAATAATACTGTAACAAAGTCCATATTTGTCCGTAATGTGGCAAATTACAGAATATTAAAAAAACAACGCCCGTCCTATTAAAAAGCGGAGGACGCGGAGAGAGTGCAATCAGAGAGAAACTGTACATATCCTGAATGAGTGCAGCAACATAAATTAGACCTTGCGAAAGTCCCTGTGTCAGGGTTTCAAGAGGCACAAAGAAGTTCATTTTGAAATACATACATCTACCTGCTCATATACTCCGCAAGTCTACCCTATTTCATTAGCGTACTGAGCGATGGTACAATGACTGTGTGTATGCTCTATATAACATCTAATGCGTTTCTATTTATGAGAATTTGAACTGGAAATAACATTTTCTTGGACTCTTTAAAAGAACCCTGTTCAGTCACATTTTCACTTCGAATCACTGCAAACATCAGTGGTGAGAAAATCATTAAGTCAAGGTATTTTGCTTATTTCCATTCAATTACAGGGAGCGAATGGCTATTTACAAATTGTACAGAAACCATGACCAAGGCAGGACTCGAACCTCCGACGGCGGGGGGAAGGGGGGGGGGAGGAGCCGCGCGAACCGTGGCAAGGCGCCTGAGACCGCACGACTACCCCGCGCGGCACAGAAACCGGACGGCAGTAATAAGGGATAAGGGTCGAGAAGTCACGAAAGGGAAGCAGTGGTTGAGAAGGGAGTGAGACAGGGTTGTAGCCTATCCCCAATGTTATTCAATTTGTACACTGCGCAAGCAGTAAGGGAAACCAAAGGAAAATTTGGAGTAGGAATTAAAGTTCGGGGTGAAGAAATAATAACTTTGCCGATGACATTGTAATTCTGTCAGAGACAGCACACGACTGAGAGGAGCAGTTGAACGGAATGGACAGTGTCTTCAAAGGAGAATATAACGTGAACATCAACAAAAGCGAAACAAGGGTAATGACGTGTGGTCTAATTAAATCAGTTGTTGCTGAGGGAATAAAGTTGTTAACATCGAATATAGATTTAAGTGTTAGAAAATCTTTTCTGAAAATTTTTATATGGAGTGTGGCCACGTATGGAAGTGAAACATGGACGATCAACAGTTTAGACAAGAAGAGGATAGGAGGTTTTAAATGTGGTGCTACAGAAGAATGCTGTTGGGCAGACCACATAACTAATGAGGAGGTATTGAATAGAATTGGGGAGAAGAGGAATTTGTGGCACAACTTGACAAGAAGAAGGGATCGGTTGGTAGGACATGTCCTGAGGCATCAAGGGATCACCAGTTTAGTGTTGGGGGCAAGCGTGGGGGTAAAAGCCGTAGAGGGAAACGAAGAGAGAATACATTAAGCAAATTCAGAAAGACGTAGGGTGCAATAGTTATTCGGGAACTGCATCAAACCAGTCTTCGGACTGAAGACCACAACAACGACAGTGTCAAAAAAAAGAAAAAAAAAGGCTCTAACCACTATGGGACTTGACAGCTGAGGTCTTCAGTCTCCTAAACTTAGAGTTAAACCTAACGACATCGCACACATCCATGCCGAGGCAGGATTAGAACCTGCGACCGTAGCAGTAGAGCGGTTCCGGGCCGAGGCGCCTAGAACCGCTCGTCCACCGCGGCCGGCACGACAGTGTCCTATGGAATAATGTTCTTGTGTAATTTTACTTTAAGGAAGAAAGTTTTCATTGCTCAAAAGCGTGATGTAAAGGTAATATGAGATGCTGATCCGCAGGTCGTCTTATACACATCTGTTTAAGGAGTTAGCCATTTTGAGTACTTCACATTATATATATTGCGTCAAGAAGGATGCTGTAAAATACGTGCTACATTTAAAAATGAAAAAAAAAATCATGCTCATAATTACAATACGACACGAGAAAATGAGACTCATTACTTCACATTAAGATTCACTTTAGTCCAAAAAGAGATGCTCTGTGCTCCCACCGAAATTTTTGATCACCTACAGCAGTAAGAGTAAATTTGAAAAAGAACACTGAAACAATTTCCCCCAGTACAACTCCTTCTGTTGCTTAGAAGCACTTTTATTTATGTAATGTGTAAAGGTGGAGGTAACTAATTTACGTCTGTTAAAAAATACCGTGTAAATTATTAGCATGTAGCCATATTTACGTACAAACGTATAATGTGAACGGAAAATTAGTCGTTCACATCGTTACGATTAATCGTACAAATGATCCTTGCGTCACGTACGCGTCCTAATCACACTCACCTTACTATCACAATCCCTATTTGGAATGGATACGAGAATGTATGTCTGGAGCATAGCATTGTATGGAAGTGAATCATGGGGGAAAACCGGAAAAGAAAGAATCGAAGCGATTGAGATGAAGTGCTGTATGAGGGTGTAGAGTATTAGATGGACTGATAACAAATGATGGGGTTCTCGTCAGAATCGGCAAGGAGAGACATAACATTGACGACAAGAATAAGGAATGCGATGATATGATTGTGTTACATCAGGGAATAAGTTCCACAGTTCTAGAGGGAGCTACAAGGGGTAAAAACGTTGGAGAAAAGCACAGATTACAGTATACGTTGACTGCAAGTGCTACTCTTAGATGAAGTGGCTGGCACACGAGAGAACGTCGTGGCGGGCCGCATGAAACCAGTCAGAAGATTAATGCCTTGGTTTGACAATGGTAAACTTGAAAAATCAGAGGACAAATTATATGGACCATGAAGACGTAAGCAATGGCCGGAACTTGCTGAGGCGTACGGAATATACAATTTGCACTTTACAGGAAACTTCATTGAAATTAACCGTGTCATAAGGACGAACGAATTATTTTGAAAGTCAAGGAAAATTTCTTAGATGAATATGCCTTTACAGTCTCACTCGTACTACATGAAATTATACAGTGAAGCGCCAAAGAAACTGGTATAGGCATGCGTATTCAAATACAGAGGTATGTAAACAAGCCGAATACGGCGCTGCTGTTGACAACGCCTATAGAGGGTGTTACAAAAAGGTACGGCCAAACTTTCAGGAAACATTCCTCAGACACAAAGAAAGAAAATATGTTATGTGGATATGTGTCCGGAAACGCTTACTTTCCATGTTAGAGCTCATTTTATTACTTCTCTTCAAATCACATTAATCATGCAATGGAAACACACAGCAACAGAACGTACCAGCGTGACTTCAAACACTTTGTTGCAAGAAATGTTCAGAATGTCCTCCGTTAGCGAGGATAGATGCATCCATCCACCCTCCGTCGCACGGATTCCCTGATGCGCTGATGCAGCCCTGGAGAATGGCGTATCACAGCCGTCCACAATACGAGCATGAAGAGTCTCTACATTTGGTACCGGGGTTGCGTAGACAAGAGCTTTCAAATGCCCCCATAAATTAAAGTCAAAAGGTCACCGGATCTGTTGTTGAGAAGCGTACGAACACTTCGACTGAAATGTGCAGGAGCTCAAAAAAATGGCTCTGAGCACTATGGGACTTAACAGCTATGGTCATCAGTCCCCTAGAACTTAGAACTACTTAAACCTAACTAACCTAAGGACATCACACAACACCCAGTCATCACGAGGCAGAGAAAATCCCTGACCCCGTCGGGAATCGAAAAAGCGAGAACGCTACCGCACGACCACGACTGCTGGAGCTCCATTGTGCATGAACCACATGTTGTGTCGTACTTGTAAAGGCACATGTTCTAGCAGCACAGGTAGAGTATCCCGTATGAAATCATGATAATGTGCTCCATTGAGCGTAGGTGGACGAAACTAAAATGAGCTCTAACATGGAAATTAAGCGTTTCCGGACACATGTCCACATAACATCTTTTCTTTATTTGTGTGTGAGGAATGTTTCCTGAAAGTTTGGTTGTACCTTTTTGTAACACCCTGTATAAGACAAGTGTCAGCTACTGCTGCTACAATGGCAGGTTATCAATATTTAAGTGGGTTTGAACGTGTTGTTGTTGTAGTCGGCGCTCGAGCGATGGGATATAGCATTTCCGAGGTAGCGACGAAGTGGGGATTTTCCAGTACGACCATTTCACGAGTGTACGGTGAATTCAGGAATCCGGTAAAACAACAAAAGATCCTGCAAGAACGGGACCAACGACGACTGAGAGGGAGACCAAGAGATGAATACACTAAGCAGATTCAGAAGGACGTAGGTTGCGGTAGGTACTGGGAGATGAAGAAGCTTGCACAGGATAGAGTAGCATGGAGAGCTGCATCAAACCAGTCTCAGGACTGAAGACCACAACAACAACAACAACAACAAAATGTCATGACTCTTGCCACCAGAATGTAAATCGGGGACCCCTTTCAAAAGAACCAGACTGGCAGCTGCGTCCAGCTGTTTAGGTACGTCACGGAGTTTTGAACCGGTAACCTTCAGATCGCGAGTCCACTGCCTTCCCACTGCGCCCCCTGGCTCGGTCCCGTGCTAGAGTCGGGCAGTGCCGCGGCTTCAGAGTGGAGGTTGGTACACGGCTAGCTGGACGCCCTGGACAAGCCGGCGGCGAGTTTCACCTGCGAGTGCAGCGTGGCGGGCCGGTTCAACGACCGCCGCGGCAGCTGCCTGCAGCGCCGCAGGTACACGTGGCGCTACAAGGCGACTGCTGAGACTCACCGTACCAGCTGTGCTGCCAACATAAGGCCAATTTTTATTTCATTAAAGAATTTTTATCTACAGAATGAGATTTGCAGCGGAGTGTGCGCTGATGTGAAACTACCTGGCAGATTAAAACTGTGTGCCGGACCGAGACTCGAACTCGGGACCTTTGCCAGTTGGTAGAGCACTTGCCCGCGAAAGGCAAAGGTCCCGAGTTCCAGCCTCGGTCCGGCACACATTTTAATCTGCCAGGTAGTTTCATATCAGCGCACACTCCGCTGCACAGTGAAAATCTCATTCTGGAAACATCCCCCAGGCTGTGGCTAAGCCATCTCTCCGCAATATCCTTTCTTTCAGGAGTGCTAGTTCTGCAAGGTTCGCAGGAGAGCTTCTGTTAAGTTCGGAAGGTAGGAGACGAGGTACTGGCGGAAGTAAAGCTGTGAGTACCGGCCGTGAGTCGTGCTTGGGTAGCTCAGTTGTTAGACCACTTGCCCGCGAAAGGCAAAGGTCCCGAGTTCGAGTCTTGGTTGGGCACACAGTTTTAATCTGCCAGGAAGTTTCAGTTTTTATCTGTTCGCCCATATCAGTCCGTCCCAACCTGCGAGATTAACTCTCCAAAGCACCCGCAAGTGGAATGACCAAATAAGACAAATTGTAGGAAAAGTAGATCCGAGATTGAGATTCATAGGAGGAATCTTAAGGAAATGTAAATCATCACACGAACGAAGTGGCTATCAAGGCATTTGTTCGAGCGATTCTTCAGTATTGTTCATCAATCCGGGACCCTTAATAGGTAGCACTGGTAGAAGAGATAGAGAAGATCCAAAGAAGAGCGGCACGATTTGTCACGGAATCGGTTGGTCGCCGCGAGATGATTACAGAAACGCTTATGAAACTTGTAACGGTTCTTTATTTACGTGACTATTACGGCACTCCAACCCCAGTTCTCGATACCAGTAATATCGTACTACCTTTCTGCGAAGTAACAAACATTTTTTTGTGACAATATTCACATTTAGTTTTATTAATGTATAGGTACTACATCTACATCTACGTTTATACTCCGCAAGCCACCCAACGGTGTGTGGCGGAGGGCACTTTACGTGCCACAACCCCAATGTATCGATACATTACAGTGATATGGTTGTTGTGTGTATTCATTTCTGTCAGAGTGTCATATAATCTTTGACTTGCACGTAACCGTTTTGGCGCAAATGCGCACACAGCAGTCTTTCTTTCACTTTGCAGAAGTTAAATTGTTATTTCACTTTGTAAAAGAACAGTCAAGTCATGTGTTTGGTTAAAGTGGAAATTAAATATATGAAGATTGATACAAAACTGTTTTCTTGATGATGTGACAATTAAGATGAAGTACATGTGAATTTACAAGAAGTTTAATAAAAATGTGGATCGTGAACACCAAGTCAAAAGTTATTTCTACCATACCATTGTTCTTATCTGGGATTGTTTGAGCATTAAGAATTTCCTGAAAAACGCGTTTGTTAGGTCTTCAAATATTGCTAAAATACATATCTGGACCTTCTAGCAGTCAAAATGGAATCACCCTAGAATCAACAAGATGAGCCATAACAACTTCGACGAAATCTACGTGGGAATCCATTCAAGATAAGTGCCAAAATTAATGACTTTTTTACTGTGACTTCATTATTTCCATTCTGACGATACCATCCCCAGTCAATAACTTTGTCGTTGCCCGATAAAGCGAACATATGCTGCGTGAGCAACATTATTAATCTGATTTCTAACCTACTTTGCAAGTGATGGTATTGTTAGAAACTCCAGCGGCAGACGCTACAAGAGAGGCGTTGTGCATCACGGAGAGATTTGCTGTTGGAATTTCGAGAGAGTACTTTCCGAGAAGAGCCGCACAACATACCACTTCTTCGCACATACATCTCGCGAATGACCACGACGAGAAAAATCGAGACATTACATCTCATACAGAGGCGTACTGGCTATCGTTCCTCGCCATTCGGGAGTGGAACAGGAAAGGCGGGTAGGGGGAGGGGATCAGTTAGCGGTATAATTCGTATACACATATACAGGGTTATTACAAATGATTGAAGCGATTTCACAGCGCTACAATAACTTTATTATTTGAGATATTTTCACAATGCTTTGCACACACATACAAAAACTCAAAAAGTTTTTTCAGGCATTCACAAATGTTCGATATGTGCCCCTTTAGTGATTCGGCAGACATGAAGCCGATAATCAAGTTCCTCCCACACTCGGCGCAGCATGTCCCCATCAATGAGTTCGAAAGCATCGTTGATGCGAGCTCGCAGTTCTGGCACGTTTCTTGGTAGAGGAGGTTTAAACACTGAATCTTTCACATAACCCCACAGAAAGAAATCGCATGGGGTTAAGTCGGGAGAGCGTCGAGGCCATGACATGAATTGCTGATCATGATCTCCACCGCGCCGAAAATTCAAAGCGTTTGAGTTTGTCATCGGGTGTCAGGGCTTGTAGCAATTGTAAACGGTAAGGCTTCTGCTTTAGCCTTTTCCGTAAGATTTTCCAAACCGTCGGCTGTGGTACGTTTAGCTCCCTCCTTGCTTTATTCGTCGACTTCCGCGGGCTACGCGTGAAACTTGCCCGCACGCGTTCAACCGTTTCTTCGCTCACTGCAGGCCGACCCGTTGATTTCCCCTTACAGAGGCATCCAGAAGCTTTAAACTGCGCATACCATCGCCGAATGGAGTTAGCAGTTGGTGGATCTTTGTTGAACTTGGTCCTGAAGTGTCGTTGCACTGTTATGACTGACTGATGTGAGTGCATTTCAAGCATGACATACGCTTTCTCGGCTCCTGTCGCCATTTTGTGTCACTGCGCTCTCGAGCGCTCTGGCGGCAGAAACCTGAAGTGCGGCTTCAGCCGAACAAAACTTTATGAGTTTTTCTACGTATCTGTAGTGTGTCGTGACCATATGTCAATGAATGGAGCTACAGTGAATTTATGAAATCGCTTCAATCATTTGTAATAGCCCTGTACTCTGTCCCACACACCTATCAGGTGGCTTGCGGAGTATTGATGTAGACGGAGATGGCGGTAGCTACCCCTTGAGGGGAAAATGTTGTTTTCTGAGGGATAGAACAACAGGGTTCAACCTTATTTCGGTCAAGAAACTACGTTATTTTTAAAAAATCATTACTACCTTAACATAAAACAATAAACTGGTAACCAAGATCGCAGGAATTCCTTTTATTCCATGGTTACCGGTTTCGGCGAAACTAAATCTTAGGACACATACAGGTTACAACATCAAGGTAAACAATGGTGATATTAATAGTTGCCTATAACACGCACCCCTTGTTTGCCTTGATGTTGTAACCTGTATGTGTCCTAACATCCGATTATGGCGGCTTTAGTTTCGCCGAAACCGGTAATCATGGATTAAAAGGAATTCCTGCGGTCTCGCTCCCATATGCGCACAATGTGCTCCCTACAAAAAAATACCATAACAGTTTCGTACGGCTGAAATACTGATTACGCAAGTTACGAATAATGGAATTTTCTTTCAGATACTAAAACACACTGTGGCAGCGATTATAGTTTATGAAAAGATACGAGAACAACCTGTACTTCAGACAGCCCTCTCACTATAGACACACTTTGTACCGTGCATCTCTGATAGTAAAATGTAGACATATGCGCAACATATGCTTAAGCACCACGTGAAAATTTCTCCGAGTTCTTGGTAGTCCCTGCAACAGACTAAAAATTGCTTCATTATTTACTTCGCAACAATAAACGAAATGACTTGCAGCACAACAGTAACTATAAAATGGCTGCTACGCTCCCGTAAGGCCTACAGTGTTGTATTGTTATCATTATTACTAGTGGAAGTTGGCAGATGCGAAGCACTGGCAGGCTGAAGTCTTTCAGTGTCTGCCACTCCACTTGTCAGTAGTCCCAGTAATTCCGAAACAGTAGGCCTAAGTAATGTGCACAAATTTTACTTTGGTTGATGTTACATGGGGGGTGCAGCATATGAGTGAATCAAGCGACGATAGTGGGAGGGGAGTGCACTGAGAATTGCTCCATCATTCTACGGGAGGCGACTTTTTATTCTTAAATACACCAGCCTGTAAGTGTCGGTGCATCAACGCCATGAGATGTCACTTAACGAACCAGCACCAGTTTAGCTTTTAATGAAATCGCTGCGGGAGAGCCGGCAGTCGCAGGGGACTGTTTAGACTGTTCGCGCGATCACTTTGCCGCGTGCTGTGGACAGTTAGTGGATGGGGCGCTAAGTGGACAGTTACTAGCGCCAGCCGGTCCGCTTCGCACGCCAGCCAAAGCCGAGAAACGAAGACAGCCAACGCGAAGATATGTAACCGTAAGCCAGCTCATGTTGCAAGCCACTGATAAGTCTGAACAACTGTTTATGCTCAGTAAAGTACTACTGCTACTCACGTTACCGGGTTCAGCGAATTACTGCCATCTGCAGATTTGGTGATCAATCCGCAAACAGTTTCGCCGGGATATACAGGGCGTTCGTTCTAAGAATTGTCAGGTGCATTCTCTCCGGCGTTTCGGCAGATATACGCAATTTCGTTTTTGCAGTGTGTAGCTGGAGTCAGCGCAAGTAATTGCTTCTCATACCACCTCTTTCGTACGAAGCGCAGCGACGACGGAAAGCCTCGGTTTGTTTCCTGTTCAAAAAATAAAAAATAAAAAAGATAGAATATAAAAAAAGAAATGAATTGGAATTTTACGTGGCCATCCGATAGAGCGGTCCCAAACCAGTCTACTGCGGTAATCGTTTTGTCGATACGACGGGTTCCCAGAAAAACCGGAATAACATTTGCAGTGGGCGGAGCTTGTGTAGTACGTGTTTCTTCCGCTAGGCGCGTACAGCGCAACTCATTGCCAGTTCAGAGCCGCCTGTGTTGTCGACCTGGCTTGTTCTGTTCACCTGTAGCGATTGTTTTTGCTAGCGCTGTTTTGTTCTTGTTTCGTTTTTTACTGTGACAAGTTTAAGTGAACAAAGGACAGCTGTGAAATGTTGTTTCCTACTCGGTAAAAATGTTGCTGAAACTATTTTGATGTGGAAGCAGCTTACCAAGATGACGCTATGGGGAAAACATCAGTGTTCGACTGGTTTTCTCGATTAAAAAATGGCGACCTATCGACTGATGACAAATCTCGTTCTGGACGTCCATCGACTGCCCGAATCGACGCAAATATTGAAAAAAATTCGAGAGCTTGTGCTCACAGGCCGTCGACAGACAGTCGATTAACTGTCAGACATTAGTGGATTATTTTGGAGCTCAGTTCAGCGAATTTTAACGGAAGATTTGGGAATGAAAAAGAGTTGCTTCCAAGTTTGTTCCTCGTGTTCTGACTGGCAATCAAAAGGAACGTCGAGTTGAAAAATGGTGTGCTTTGAAACAACAGATAGAAACTGATCCAGATTTTCTGTCAAAGTTCATCACTGGCGATGACTCATGGTGCTATGGCTACGACCCAGAAACAAAGCAACAGTCAAGCCAGTGGAAGATGTCATCGCCAGCCTGTCCAGAAATGTCGTCAATCCAAATCAAACATGAAAACAATGCTGATTTGCTTCTTTGGCACCAATGGCGTAGTTCATTAGAGTTTGTTCCCCCAGGTCAGATCGTCAGTCAAGCTTTTGATTTGGAAGTTTTAAGAATGCACAACAGTGGTCGTAAAAAAAAAAAAAAAAAAATGATTCCTCCATCACGACAAGGCACCGTCACACAACATCCGTCTCTGTTAGACAGTTTTTGGCTAAAAATGGCATGATTTAGCTATCCCACGCACTTTACTCGCCGTGCGACTTTTTATTTCCACGCCTGAAAAGGGACATGAAAGGACACCGATTTGACAACGCTGAAGAAGTGAAGAAAAAAACGAGGGAGGAGCTGTCAGCAATTTCTAAAGATGACTACAAAAAATGTTTCGAACAGTGGAAGCACCCGTCAGACAAATTTATTACTTGTAATGGAGAGGATTTTGAAGAGGATATATATATATATATATATATATATATATATATATATATAGCGCCTATTAGACGGAGGGGGTCTGACAGCCGATCCGTTCCAGTTATTCCACAAGGAAGGTGGTACACGGCTCGTGTTGTCTGTAGTTGAACCATGCCTAGACGGTCAATACCGCGGTTCGATCGCGTCCGCATTGTTACTTTGTGCCAGGAAGGATTCTCAACAAGGAAAGTGTCCAGGCGTCTCGGAGTGAACCAAAGCGATGTTGTTCAGACATGGAGGAGATACAGACAGACAGGAACTGTCGATTACATGCCTTGCTCAGGCTGCCAAAGGGCTACTACTGCAATTGATGATGGTTACATACGGATTACGGCTCGGAGGAACCCTGGCAGCAACGCCACCATGTTGAATAATGCTATTCGTGCAGCCACATGACGTCGTGTTACGACTCCAACTGTGCGCAGTAGGCTGCATGATGCGCAACTTCACTCCCGACGTCCATGGCGAGGTCCATCTCTGCAACCACAACACCATGGAGCGCGGTGCATATGGGCCCAACAACATGCCGAATGGACCGCTCAGGATTGGCATCACGTTCTCTTCACCGACGTACGCCGCTGGTGGTCACGGAAGGCGCCGTAACGGCTGTACGATGCTTGAACGCCATCCTCCGAGCGATACTGCGATCTTATCGGCAGCATATTGGCGAGGCATTCGTCTTCCTGGACGACAATTCGCGCCCCCATCGTGCACATCTTGTGAATGACTTCCTTCAGGATGACGACATCGCTCGACTAGAGTGGCCAGCATGTTCTCCAGACATGAACCCTATCGAACATGACGGGGATAGATTGAAAAGAACTGTTTATGGACGACTTGACCCACTCTGATGGATCGACGCCAAATCACCTCGCGGAGTGGTACAATTTGGACCAACAGTGCCTTGATGAACTTGCGGCTAGTATGCCACGACGAATACAGGCATGCATCAATGCAGGAGGACGTGCTACTGTATATTAGAGGACCCGGTGTGTACAGCAATCTGGAGCACCGCCTCTGAAGGTCTCGCTGTATGGTGGTACAACATGCAATGTGTGGTTTTCATGAGCAATAAAAAGGCGGAAATGATCTATATGTTGATCTCTATACCACTTTTCTGTACTGGTTCCTGAACTCTCGGAACCGAGGCGATGCAGAACTCTTCTTTGGTATACACACATTGTAACACATAAACTTTGAAACCGGAGTCTGAACGGAGCAGAGGACAAACTTGGATATTCGTGCAATATGTCGAAAGTGGAACGTGATGGTTCCCATTTGGACAACCACTCGTATGCTACGAATAGTTATGATCTCAGGAGCTATGCTGCGACTCCATGTAAGAGTAATACGGTGACAAGACCAGGTCGTAAATAGAGCAACACATGTTTTCTATTGCACGAATTTCGATGGAGGCAGCAGGATTCGCTCTTGCTGTGACAATGCCTCTAATGGACGCGGGCTGTTATTGTCTTCCCTGGGTCAGTTATCCTAACGGGCCTGTCCTAAGTCGGTGTCTCGTGACATACATATCGTAATAACGGACGCAACGTGTCTTGCCACCTACATGAAAGACCTGCGGTGGTCGTGCATACCGTCTCTAGAAGTCGCCACGCTCGTCAACAGGCTGAGTTTAGCGGGCAATTTTTTTTTTTTTTTTTATTTGGAAGATGATGTCTCCTGTGCCGAAGGTCGGAGAAGAGTGTTAATATCCCCCGAAGTCGAGGTCGATGTTGATAGAAAAGTAGTTCGACTGGGCAAAGGTGGAGGAATTAACGACCTGTGACCTTGAAACACCTCGGGCACGGATGTGTGTGATGTCCTTAGGTTAGTTGGGTTTAATTAGTTCTAAGTTCTAGGCGACTGATGACCTCAGAAGTTAAGTCGCATAGTGCTCAGAGGCATTTGAACCATTTTGAACCTTGAAACAACGAAACCAGTATTCTTCTGAAGTGGAAAAGATCCACAGTATTTGTCGCGCTAGATAAAGTACTTACCGTTATTAATCACATATCGTAACAGTTACCACTTTATGCACGATTACTTGTTGAGCAGCTAGATATAATATACTGAAACCGTTATGAAAAATTGGGTTTGTCCGTGTTACGTGGTGCTGTTTTCTTTGAGGTCATTGCCTTATGCCCCGATTTTTCAGTGTTAGGTGTTACTTATTAGCTGCCACAGCTTGCTTGCGGTTAGGGTTATTGCAGCGACTGTTAATCGCTCATTATGGGCCGCCACTCGAGAGATTACCCTAGCGAACCTTCAAGCCAATATTAACTATTTTCTGCCCTATCTCTTTCGTGTGTGGGGCGAGGAAGAACTGGTTGTCTACGTGTTTGTTATTCTCCTGATGTCATCGCACGTTATACTCGTACGGCGGAGACAGCATAATAGTCGCACAGACTTTCTTTGAATATCGGATATTTAAATGTATCCAATAGGATTCCACGATAACAACGTCGCCTTTCTTACAAAGCTGACAACTGCAGTTGGCCGAGAATTCCTGTTACACAGACGTGTTACCACCCAAGTAGCCAGTCTCTGAACTCGTATAGTGCCTTTTGTCATGCCTACTTATTAAGGTGAATATGGAGTGGGGCTAAGAAATGAAAGAGGAAGCCGCCTGGTAGAATTTTGCACATAGCACAACTTAATCATAGCTAACACTTGGTTTAAGAATCATGATAGAAGGTTGTATACATGGAAGAACCCTGGAGATACTAAAAGGTATCAGATAGATTATATAATGGTAAGACAGAGATTTAGGAACCAGGTTTTAAATTGTAAGACATTTCCAGGGGCAGATGTGGACTCTGACCACAATCTATTGGTTATGACCTGTAGGTTAAAACTGAAGAAACTGCAAAAAGGTGGGAATTTAAGGAGATGGGACCTGGATAAACTGTCTAAACCAGAGGTTGTACAGAGTTTCAGGGAGAGCATAAGGGAACAATTGACAGGAATGGGGGAAAGAAATACAGTAGAAGAAGAATGGGTAGCTTTGAGGGATGAAGTAGTGAAGGCAGCAGAGGATCAAGTAGGTAAAAAGACGAGGGCTAGTAGAAATCCTTGGGTAACAGAAGAAATATTGAATTTAATTGATGAAAGGAGAAAATATAAAAATGCAGTAAATGAAGCAGGCAAAAAGGAATACAAACGTCTCAAAAATGAGATCGACAGGAAGTGCAAAATGGCTAAGCAGGGATGGCTAGAGGACAAATGTAAGGATGTAGAGGCTTATCTCACTAGGGGTAAGATAGATACTGCCTATAGGAAAACTAAAGAGACCTTTGGAGATAAGAGAACCACTTGTATGAACATCAACAGCTCAGATGGAAACCCAGTTCTAAGCAAAGAAGGGATAGCAGAAAGGTGGAAGGAGTATATAGAGGGTCTATACAAGGGCGATGTACTTGAGGACAATATTATGGAAATGGAAGAGGATGTAGGTGAAGATGAAATGGGAGATACGATACTGCGTGAAGAGCTTGGCAGAGCACTGAAAGACCTGAGTCGAAACAAGGCCCCCGGAGTAGACAACATTCCATTAGTACTACTGACGGCCTTGGGAGAGCCAGTCCTGACAAAACTCTACCATCTGGTGAGCAAGATGTATGAAACAGGCGAAATACCCTCAGACTTCAAGAAGAATATAATAATTCCAATCCCAAAGAAAGCAGGTGTTGACAGATGTGAGAATTACCGAACAATCAGTTTAATAAGCCACAGCTGCAAAATACTAACACGAATTCTTTACAGACGAATGGAAAAACTAGTAGAAGCCGACCTTGGGGAAGATCAGTTTGGATTCCGTAGAAATGTTGGAACACGTGAGGCAATACTGACCTTACGACTTATCTTAGAAGAAAGATTAAGGAAAGGCAAACCTAAGTTTCTAGCATTTGTAGACTTAGAGAAAGCTTTTGACAATGTTGACTGGAATACTCTCTTTCAAATTATGAAGGTGGCAGGGGTAAAATACAGGGAGCGAAAGGCTATTTACAATTTGTACAGACACCAGATGGCAGTTATAAGAGTCGAGGGACATGAAAGGGAAGCAGTGGTTGGGAAGGGAGTAAGACAGGGTTGTAGTCTCTCCCCGATGTTATTCAATCTGTATATTGAGCAAGCAGTAAAGGAAACAAAAGAAAAATTCGGAGTAGGTATTAAAATCCATGGAGAAGAAATAAAAACTTTGAGGTTCGCCGATGACATTCTAATTCTGTCAGAGACAGCAAAGGACTTGGAAGAGCAGTTGAACGGAATGGATGGTGTCTTGAAGGGAGGATATAAGATGAACATCAACAAAAGCAAAACGAGGATAATGGAATGTAGTCAGGTGATGTTGAGGGTATTAGATTAGGAAATGAGACACTTAAAGTAGTAAAGGAGTTTTGCTATTTGGGGAGCAAAATAACTGATGATGGTCGAAGTAGAGAGGATATAAAATGTAGACTGGCAATGGCAAGGAAAGCGTTTCTGAAGAAGAGAAATTTGTTAACATCGAGTATAGATATAAGTGTCAGGAAGTCATTTCTGAAAGTATTTGTATGGAGTGTAGCCATGTATGGAAGTGAAACATGGACGGTAAATAGTTTGGACAAGAAGAGAATAGAAGCTTTCGAAATGTGGTGCTACAGAAGAATGCTGAAGATTAGATGGGTAGATCACATAACTAATGAGGAGGTACTGAATAGGATTGGGGAGAAGAGGAGTTTGTGGCACAACTTGACCAGAAGAAGGGATCGGTTGGTAGGACATGTTCTGAGGCATCAAGGGATCACCAATTTAGTATTGGAGGGCAGCGTGGAGGGTAAAAATCGTAGGGGGAGACCAAGGGATGCATACACTAAGCAGATTCAGAAGGATGTAGGTTGCAGTAGGTAGTGGGAGATGAAGAAGCTTGCACAGGATAGAGTAGCATGGAGAGCTGCATCAAACCAGTCTCAGGACTGAAGACCACAACAACAACAACTTATTAAGGACTACATACTCTCGAGCAATACTCCAATAATTTTTCGCTCTATCGTCCTGGTTGCTAATTCCTTCACAGATGTATCACACTTTTCCGACAACCATACCATTTTGGAAGTGTGTGTGACAATTTGTGGAATGTCCCAGTTATTCTGATACGGCGTAAGATGATAAACAGAAAGAATACCTTCAAAAAACATTTCGAATTAGCATAGTACTACTCTCATTTTATGCTACTGACACTGTTGATGCCCACGCCACCAAGGGGTACATCGAGTCTCATTTGTTCCTTCTTCATTTGCCTCTATGGTGTTCAGTAGACTGACATGGAATTTGAGGCGGATATTTTGAGTTAAACTGTCGATTACTAGTACAGGTATTTGAGAGGAGGGACTGTTTGGAACGGATTTACAAGTATATTAAACACATGAGGCCACATAAGAAGTTGATAATACAACTTGAGCGACCACTCTTTTAACATACAAGCTGCCCGATCGTAGTTACGCACTTGCACCCAGCTGTGCGCCATATGATTAGCTGAAATGTTGCCAGGTCGTGTTAGAAATGTTGTGAAGAGTTTGTTCCGTAGTCGGCTGCTACTTCCATGTTTCCAAACCAGTCTCTCTCTCTCTCTCTCTCTCTCTCTCTCATCCCTCCTCCTGAGTTTCTGTCCCTTAGAGCATGGTTTTTTTTTTAAATCTTTTCGATAAATGGAACACGTTTTAATGTCGGTGGAACCCCATATTGTTTCAGTAGTATGTTTTTGATGCGACATTCTGTAAATGCATTGTTTTAAACAAAATTGACCCTTATTTCAATTTTTTATTACTTTCTAAACGTAATTTCAGAATTAACCTAAAGGTTTTTAAACAGACTTTAATAGTTACATTGGTAATACTGTTAACACAGTAATGTAAAACTCAAACTATTGATACAAACTTATTCATACGAACAAACATGTCATTTTATATAACTTGCTGAAAGTGATGGGAAATGTTGGTGGAGGGGGAGGGGGGAGTTGGTTCAGTTGTTGCATAGGCAATGACCTTCTTTTAAATAAAATAGCTTCACTTTTACAAAATTTTATCAAGGTAGGAATAAACCTGTATATTTCTAACATACATATACACATAGATTAACTTTACTAAGCATTAAGTGGCTCACCTCAAAAATGGTTCAAATGGCTCTGAGCACTATGCGACTTAACTTCTGAGGTCATCAGTCGCCTAGAACGTAGAACTAATTAAAGCTAAGTAACCTAAGGAAATCACACACATCCATGCCCGAGGCAGGATTCGAACCTGCGACCGTAGCGAAGTGGCTCACCTTCCTGATGATAAACTACACAGTAACGTATGTCGGAAACCTATTTTCGCTTCCCTGTTTACCTGTTAAGGACTGAAGCGGTATGCCAGACAGGTCAAATATTGGTTTTCCTATCGTCAGTTATTTTACACAAATGGCCTCTGCAAATCAGGTGTTCTGCTTTGTGATTTAGTCAGCTGACTGGTTGTTTCTCTTCACTTAAATATCGGAGGTAGACAACTTCATTCTCAGACTAATATTTCTACTTCTCCTCCAGCGCATAAAAAGTCACTCTGTCCAGATAAGCCGAAAATGTTTAAAAGCATGACCTAACCATACCGCGCACGCACGTTTCATGTACGGCTGTGCGTTTAACATGGGAGCGAAAGTCGATTGTGGAAGAGGGAATCCGGCAGCTAGAACCGCATTTTCAGAACTGATATTGGAGTGTTTGCATGACCAACCAGAGGCGGTATTGGGAAATTGGTTTGCGAATTCCGGTTTTGGGAGCCCCATGCGAACATAATGGCTGAGTGATACGGTCGGCTGTGGATGCGGGTGCACTGTTCGACGAATGACGCTCACGGCTTGAATGGCCTGCTAAAATCACGCCTCGTGCAGCCGTTCCCTCATTGTTGATTTTTTTCCGCCTGCAGGATTGCCGCCTGGTCTCTGATAAATACAGCCTTATTCGCTGTTGGTGTCACACTCGTGGCGACTACTCAAATTAGTGAATAGAAGTGAGGCCCAGGTTTTATGCTTTTATTTTAAATTTCATAGTGCGTTTATTTTTATTGTTTTTCTTAAATTACTTATTCATTGTTACAAAAAGGCACGTAAACATTGCGGGAACCCATGAGTGAACTGCACGAAACTACAGGACTCCGCGGGACAATTGCTGACTTAGCAAACACAATAAAATTCTTATGTTTTTCTCTCCGAATGAACGTGAGACAATCACAATTTGATAAGTGTTAAGTATGCCCTAATTGTATACTGCCAATCCATTTTCAGAAGTGCTGCACTTCCTTTTGTCCTGGTTTGTGTCAAGTCGAATCTAGCTGTCCGAAACGTCGAATCTAGTATAAGCGTGTTCTTTCATACCTTGTGTGGGAAAGCATTTCCAAATATCCAGACCACAGGCAGCTACGGTGACCGATGCGCTGACGTTCTAAATGCGTATATCATTCTCCACCTGGACAAAGAAGAGGCAAGCCGTGAGAGGAAACTGTAAAATGGAAAACTGTTCTCGTGTTGTTGAAATGACAAGATTCGTGAAATTTACATTTCTCATCTTCGTAGAGCCACGGAGAAGTTCTGAGAGTACAATACAACCATGCAGCAACGATTTGGTACAGCTGTTGATGTCGTGACCGTTGGATGCTTTCACCGGTGACGTCAGAAAGCCTACGAGACGGTACGTCTCAGTAGAGAGATTGTGACGTCTGTGCGGTCACGAGCATATTGAAGAACAAATTGGGTTTTTTTTTTTTTTTGGCAGCACCCTTAGGAGATGCAACAAATTCACGAAAGAGACTGCTTACACGACGCTTGTCCGTCCTCTACTGGAGTATTGCTGAACGGTATGGGATCCTCGACACAAAATATGCAAGGAAGGGTAATGCACTGTCGCAAAATAGAGGAAGTGTCACAGATATGGTGCGCGAATAGTGGTGGCAGTCATTAAAACAAAGGCACTTTTCGCTAAGGCGAGATCTCTTCACGTGATTTCGCTCACAGACTTCCTTCTCCGAGTGCGAAAATACTAGGTGGTTATAACCAAAGAACAGCGATTCACATAGGTCCAGTGTGGCCTGTAATTATCGTATGGCAACGAAACTTGGTGCATATTCTACTGCGTTAATGCGGAACCGATTTCAACTAGAAAAAAGTTAGTTCCAATTTTGGCCACCAGGTGCAAATCTGGCGCTGTACAGCATCTCGTCGACGTGTCCGGTGTTCATACTAAACAAACTGTGTAAGCGGCGGTTAATAGTAAAGTGAACACTATGCCTTTCTCACTTCTTTGGTATTTACTACCCACGACCCATTCCTAATCCATTACACATGGTAACATTTCAATACGTTTTTCGTGCATTCGCAACTACAAATTAGCGCCTGTTGGCCAGAATTGGAACTAATTTTTTCCAGCCTAAAACACGCTAGAATGTGCACTTAGTTCCAAAAATGGTTCAAGTGGCTCTGAGCACTATGTGACTTAACTTCAGAAGTCAACAGTCCCCTAGAACATAGACCTACTTAAACCTAAGTAACCCTGTACATCACACACATCCATGCCCGAGGCAGGATTCGAACCTGCGACCGTAGCGGTCGCGCGGTCCCAGACTGTAGCGCCTAGAACCGCTCGGCAACCCCGGCCGGCTATGAGTGTTGACTGAAAAGTAATGCCTCCACTTTCGTAACTCTTCAACAAAATGGCTCTGAGCACTATGGGACTCAACTGCTGAGGTCATAAGTCCCCTAGAACTTAGAACTACTTAAACCTAACTAACCTAAGGACATCACACACATCCATGCCCGAGGCAGGATTCGAACCTGCGACCGTAGCGGTCGCGCGGTCCCAGACTGTAGCGCCTAGAACCGCTCGGCAACCCCGGCCGGCTATGAGTGTTGACTGAAAAGTAATGCCTCCACTTTCGTAACTCTTCAACAAAATGGCTCTGAGCACTATGGGACTCAACTGCTGAGGTCATAAGTCCCCTAGAACTTAGAACTACTTAAACCTAACTAACCTAAGGACATCACACACATCCATGCCCGAGGCAGGATTCGAACCTGCGACCGTAGCGGTCGCGCGGTTCCAGACTGTAGCGCCAGAACCGCTCGGCCACCAGCGGCCGGCAACTCTTCAACAGTTGGCATCATTGGTATGCAGCAGGTAGTGGCGGCTTGTTCCGTAGCCTCTTCTCTACAGCTCCAGTCGGCGGGAAGCCTTAGCACGGAACGGTTGTGTTGCTACACTGTAAAGTATGGGACCCTCCTCAAACGGTCGGTCAATGCGATTTCAGCAGCATGCAGTCACTGAATTATTTGACGGGAGAAGGTGTCACCCCAAAGAATGAAAGCAGTTTATGGTGATTGTGTTGATCCGAGTACTGTGCGTCGTTGGGCTTGTAACTTTATAGATGCTGAGGTGGGAACATCTGACCTGCGTGACAAACAAAGAGTTGGCTCTGAGCACTATGGGACTTAACATCTCTGGTCATCAGTCCCCTAGAACTCAGAACTACTTAAACCTAACTGACCTAAGGATATCACACACATCCATGCCCGAGGCAGGATTCGAACCTGCGACCGTAGCAGTCGCGCGGTTCCGGACTGAGCGCCTAGAACCGCTGGACCACCGCGGCCGGCAACAAAGAGTTGGTTTGTGACAGCAACCACTGACTTTCACAAGCAAAATGCTGACATATAAATTCAGGACAATCGTATATCGCTCAGAGAGAAACTGCAAGCACAATCGCCATTTCACAAGAACATGTGGGGCACATTATTGCTTTGCTTGGCGATCGGAAGATCTGTGCGCGATGGGTATCGTGAATTAAAAGCGCACAGACTTGAAATTTGCCAGGAACTCCTCGCGTTACGAGAATGAAGGCGCACGGTACTCACATCAACACAATCACCATAAACTGCTTTCATTCTCTGATGAATCTCCTTTTGGGGTGACACCATCTGCTGTCATGAATTCAGTGACTACACGTTGTTTAAACCGCACTGACTGACCCTCTGCGCAGGGTTCCATACTTAACACTGCAACAACACAACCGTTCAATGCTAAGGCTTCCCGCCGACTGGAGCCGTAGAGAAGAGGCTACGGAACAAACCAGTACCTGCCGCACAGCAATGCTGCCAACTGATGAAGTGTTACGAAGATGGAGGCATTACTTTTCAGTCAACCCTCGTATGTTCCAAATCCTGCTGCATATCGATGTTAATGATATGGGACTCTAACTCAGTAGATTACTCCTATTGCCTTTCTTCAGTTTTGGTGCGACCTGCGCAACTTCCGTCGAGCGAGCGCTTGTACATGACTTTACATACACCACTGGCCATTAAAATTGCTACACCACGAAGATGACGTGCTACAGACGCGGAATTTAACAGACAGGAAGAAGATGCTGTGATATGCAAATGATTAGCTTTTGAGAGTATTCACACAAGGTTGGCGCCGGTGGGTAATACGTGGTGACATGAGGAAAGTTTCCAACCGATTTCTCATACACAAACAGCAGTTGACCGGCGTTGCCTGGTGAAACGTTGTTGTGATGCCTCGTGTAAAGGGGAGAAATGCGTACCATCACGATTCCGACTTTATTTATTTATTTATTTATTTATTTATTGTTCCGTGGGACCACATTTAGGAGAAGTCTCCATGGTCATGGAACGAGTCAATACATGAAATTATAACACGATAGTAGAAACAGATAAAATGAAATATAAGAAACATATTCAGGCGACAAGTCGTTAGTTTAAATAAAGAAAATCAAGAATGTAACACTGGAATTTGCTTAATTTTTTAGCTCTTCCAGGAGCTCCTCGACAGAATAGAAGGAGTGAGCCATGAGGAAACTCTTCAGTTTAGACTTAAAAGTGTTTGTGCTACTGCTAAGATTTTTGAGTTCTTGTGGTAGCTTATTGAAAATGGATGCAGCAGAATACTGCACTCCTTTCTGCACAAGAGTCAAGGAAGTGCATTCCACATGCAGATTTGATTTCTGCCTAGTATTAACTGAGTGAAAGCTGCTAACTCTTGGGAATAAGCTAATATTGCTAACAACAAACGACATTAAAGAAAATACATACTGTGAGGGCAATGTCAAAATTCCCAGACTATTGAATAGGGGTTCGAACTTACACCATACATAGCTCGAACAGCCCGTTTTTGAGCCAAAAATACCCTTTTTGAATCAGAAGAATTACCCCAAAAAATAATACCATATGACATAAGCGTATGAAAATATGCGAAGTATACTACTTTTCGTGTTGAAATGTCACTTATTTCAGATACTGTTCTAATGGTAAATAAAGCGGCATTTAGTTTCTGAACAAGATCCTGAACATAGGCTTTCCACAACAGCTTACTATCTATCCGTACGCCTAGGAACTTGAACTGTTCCGTCTCGCTTATAATACGCCCATTCTGTCTGATCAAAATATCGGTTCTTGTTGAATTGTGAGTTAGAAACTGTAAAAACTGAGTCTTACTGTGATTTAGCATCAAATTATTTTCCACAAGCCACGAACTTTGATAAAGGTCTGATTGTAGCCTATCGCGATTGCGGTTTATCGTATCGCGACATTGCTGCTCGCGTTGGACGATATCCAATGTCTGTTAGCAGAATATGAAATCGGTGGGTTCAGGAGGGTAATACGGAACGCCGTGCTGGGTCCCAACGGCCTCGTATCACTAGCAGTCAAGGTGACAGGCATCTTATGCGCATTGCTGTAACGGATCGTGCAGCCACGTCTCGATCCCTGAGTCAACAGATGGGGACGTTTGCAAGACAATAACCATCTGCACGAACAGTTCGACGACGTTTGCAGCAGCATGGACTATCAGCTCGGAGACCGTGGCTGCGGTTACCCTTGACGCTGCATCACAGACAGGAGCGCCTGCGATGGTGTACTCAACGACGAACCTGGGTGCACGAATGGTAAAACGTCATTTTTTCGGATGAATCCAGGTTCTGTTTACAGCATCATGATGGTCGCACCCGTGTTTGGCGACATCGCGGTGAACGAACATTGGAAGCGTGTATTCGTCATCGCCATACTGGCGTATCACCCGGCGTGATGGTATGGGGTGCCATTGGCTACACGTCACCTCTTGTTCGCATTGACGGCACTTTGAACAGTGGACGTTACATTTCAGATGTGTTACGAGCCGTGGCTCTACCCTTCATTCGATCCCTGCGAAACCCTACATTTCAGGAGGATAATGCACGACCGCATGTTGCAGGTCCTGTACGGGCCTGTCTGGATAAAGAAAATGTCCGACTGCTGCCCTGGCCAGCACATTCTCCAGATCTCTCACCAATTGAAAACGTCTGGTCAATGGTGATCGAGCAAGTGGCTCGTCACAATACGCCAGTCACTACTCTTGATGAACTGTGGTATCGTGTTGAACCTGCATGGGCAGCTGTACCTGTACACGCCATCCAAGCTCTGTTTGACTCAATGCCCAGGCGTATCAAGGCCGTTATTACGACCAGAGGTGGTTGATCTGGGTACTGATTTCTCAGGGTCTATGCACCCAAATTGCGTGAAAATGTAATCGCATGTCAGTTCTAGTATAATATATTTGTCCAATGAATACCCGTTTATCATCTGCACTTCTTCTTAGTGTAGCAATTTTAATGGCCAGTAGTGTAGGTTGTTGCTCGAAACGCCCCGGCGTTCATCCACTCCTACAGTATGGTAAACAGTTTCCCAAGTAATGCAATTTCCAAATGCGGGGCGGGGCACAGAAACCGCTTGCCGCGGCTTGGGACACGGAAGCGGCCATCAGGGCAGACTGCGGCGGCCATGTGCAGAACCAATCCGGTCTGCGGCATTGGCGCCGGCCGCTGAGCCTCCGGATCTGCCGCTTTGAGGTACGCAAGCCGAGCGTGAAAGGGGCGCGCGTAATCAAGACGGAGTGTAGGCGGGCCCGCTCAATGGCCCGGGGCCAGCAACTTGTCCCGCGTGACGTCACAGCCGGGCCGGCGGGGCAGCCCGCAGGATTCGGCCCGCTGCGCGCGCTGCACCTCGCTCTGATGTCTGGTCCAGCGGCAACTGCATGCCACCACACGAAGAGGCACTTTCGCGTGGACTCAATGTACTAACGTAAGTTGCAACAAATGGTTCAAATGGCTCCGAGCACTATAGGACTTAACTTCTGACAAGGGAACCTCCCCATCGCACCCCCGCCCCCCTCACATTTAGTTATAAGTTGGCACAGTGGACAGGCCTTGAAAAACTGAACACAGATCAATCGAGAAAACAGGAAGAAGTTGTGTGGAACTATGAAAAAAATAAGCAAAATATATAAACTGAGTAGTCCATGCGCAACATAAGCAACATAAGGATATTATGAGCTCAGGAGCGCCGTGGTCCCGTGTTTGGCGTGAGCAGCTCCGGAGTGAAAGGTCCTTGGTTCAAGTCTTCCATCGAGTGAAAATTTTACTTTCTTTATTCTCGCAAAGTTATGATCCGTCTGTTCGTTCATTGACGTCTCTGTTCACTGTAATAAGTTTAGTGTCTGTGTTTTGCGACCGCACCGCAAAACCGTGCGATTAGTAGACGAAATGACGTGCCTCTCCAATGGGCACCGAAAACATTTGCTCGCAAGGTCATAGGTCAACCGATTCCTCCACAGGACAACACGTCTGATATATTCTATACGACACTGGTGACGGCATGTGCGTCACCTGACAGGAATCTGTTGTCGACCTACCTAACTTGTACACTTGGCGAATGGGTAAAAAGATTCTTCTACCTTGCCGATTTAGGTTTTCTTGTGGATGTGATAATCACTCCCAAAAAAGTGATGAAAACATAAGAGTTCGTCACATGAACTGCAACAAATCAATGCAGCAGTTTCACATTCGCACAGTTTTCCCTGTGCTCAGTCAAAACATGTTTTTAACGTTTTCAAATTTTTCCGTGTGTAGACCGTCAAATCATACATGTTTCCAAGCAAATCTGAACATGTCCTGGAATTTTGGAGAGCGAAGTTGATTATGTTTGAGTGCCTTAACTTTGATAATAGTCTGAAAATAAAACATTTTTACTCGAGGTAGGCTCGAACCGAAGACCTTTCGTTTCGCAGCTGTTCACGCTAACCACGGGACCACGGCGCTTCAGAGTTTACAGCGCCCTTGATGCTGCCTATCTTGCGCATGAACTACTCAGTTTGTATATTTTGCTTAATTTTTTCATAGTTCCACACAACTTCCTGTTTTCTCGATTGATCTGTGTTCAGTTTTTCAAGGCCTATCCACTGTACCAACTTGTAATTAAATCTGAGGGGGGTGCGATGGGGAGGTTCCCTTGTAAGTACCCGGACACCCCGCAAAAACATACGATTTTCATATTAGGTGCCTTGTGCTACCACCTACTGCCAGGTACTCCATATCAGCGATCTCAGTAGTCATTAGACATCGTGAGAGAGCAGAATGGGGCGCTCCGCGGAACTCACGGACTTCGAACGTGGTGATGTGATCGGGTGTTACTTGTGCCATACGTCTGTACGCGAGACTTCCACACTCCTAAGCATCCCTAGGTCCACTGTTTCCGATGTAGTAGTGAAGTGGAAACGTGAAGGGACACGTACAGCACAAAAGCGTACAGGCCGGCCACGTCTGTTGACTGACAGAGACCGCCGACAGCTGAAGAGGGTCGTAATGTGTAATAGGTAGACATCTACCCAGACCATCACACAGGAATTTCAAACTGCATCAGGATCCACTGCAAGTACTAAGACAGTTAGGCGGGAGGTGAGAAAACTTAAATTTCATGGTCGAGCGTCTGCTCACAAGCCACACATCACGCTGGTAAATGCCAAACGAAGCCTCGCTTGGTGTGAGGAGCGTAAACATTGGACGACTGAACAGTGGAAAAATGTTGTGTGGAGTGACGAATCACGGTACACTATGTGGCGATCCCATGGCAGGGTGTGGGTATGGCGAATGCCCGGTGAATGTCATCTGCCAGCGTGTGTTGTGCCAACAGTAAAATTCGGTGGCGGTGGTGTTATGGTGTGGTCGTGTTTTTCATGGAGGGCCCTTGCACCCCTTGTTGTTTTGCGTGGCACTATCACAGCACCGGCCTACATTGATATTTTAAGCACCTTCTTGCTTTTCAGTGTTGAAGAGCAATTCAGGGATGCCGATTTCATCTTTCAAGACTTCTAGCACCTTTCATAATGCACGGCCTGTGGCGGAATGGTTACACGACAATAACATTCCTCTAATGGACTGGCATGCATAGAGTCCCGACCTGAATGCTATAGAACACCTTTGGGATGTTTTGGAACGCCGACTTCGTGCCAGACCCCACCGACCGACATCGATACCTCTCCTCAGTGCAGCACTCCGTGAAGAATGGGCTGCCAATTCCCCTTCGCTTCCAGCACCTGATTGAACGTATGCCTGCGAGAGTGGAAGCTGTCATCAAGGCTAAGAGTGGGACAACACCATATTGAATCCCAGCATTCCCGATGCAGAGCACCACGAACTTAAATCATTTTCAGCCAGATGTCCGGATACTTTTGATCACATAGCGTAGATAAGTCGACTGAGTGCTTTGTAAGCTACTTCCTTTTTTGATGGACAACACTTTCTGTGGATTCTTCCAATGAATCTCAGTCTGGCATCTACCTTACCCTCGATTAATTTCATGTGGTCGTCATATACTTCAAATCGCTTCATTCAGTTCATTTCTGGAAGCTAGGGAGCACTAGACTGTTCTCCAGTGTCAACAAACAGAGAAGAGTTTGGAAACTGACTGGGTCGAAGTATAGTAGGAGGTGCCATTGGGTTCTCTTCTGGACCCCTTTTCTTGATACACAGGGTGTAACGGGTCTAAGACTTGACGTTTCTATTGGTGACTGAGGACAGTGTACTGAAGAACATTAGATCACTATTTACGTCATCTGCAGACCAATAATCGTATCTATTACAGGTCGTATGTTATTAGGTTGGTTATTATCTCCAAGTACACTCCTGGAAATTGAAATAAGAACACCGTGAATTCATTGTCCCAGGAAGGGGAAACTTTATTGACACATTCCTGGGGTCAGATACATCACATGATCACACTGACAGAACCACAGGCACATAGGCACAGGCAACAGAGCATGCACAATGTTGGCACTAGTACAGTGTATATCCACCTTTCGCAGCAATGCAGGCTGCTATTCTCCCATGGAGACGATCGTAGAGATGCTGGATGTAGTCCTGTGGAACGGCTTGCCATGCCATTTCCACCTGGCGCCTCAGTTGGACCAGCGTTCGTGCTGGACGTGCAGACCGCGTGAGACGACGCTTCATCCAGTCCCAAACATGCTCAATGGGGCACAGATCCGGAGATCTTGCTGGCCAGGGTAGTTGACTTACACCTTCTAGAGCACGTTGGGTGGCACGGGATACATGCGGACGTGCATTGTCCTGTTGGAACAGCAAGTTCCCTTGCCGGTCTAGGAATGGTAGAACGATGGGTTCGATGACGGTTTGGATGTACCGTGCACTATTCAGTGTCCCCTCGACGATCACCAGTGGTGTACGGCCAGTGTAGGAGATCGCTCCCCACACCATGATGCCGGGTGTTGGCCCTGTGTGCCTCGGTCGTATGCAGTCCTGATTGTGGCGCTCACCTGCACGGCGCCAAACACGCATACAACCGTCATTGGCACCAAGGCAGAAGCGACTCTCATCGCTGAAGACGACACGTCTCCATTCGTCCCTCCATTCACGCCTGTCGCGACACCACTGGAGGCGGGCTGCACGATGTTGGGGCGTGAGCGGAAGACGGCCTAACGGTGTGCGGGACCGTAGCCCAGCTTCATGGAGACGGTTGCGAATGGTCCTCGCCGATACCCCAGGAGCAACAGTGTCCCTAATTTGCTGGGAAGTGTCGGTGCGGTCCCCTACGGCACTGCGTAGGATCCTACGGTCTTGGCGTGCATCCGTGCGTCGCTGCGGTCCGGTCCCAGGTCGACGGGCACGTGCACCTTCCGCCGACCACTGGCGAAAACATCGATGTACTGTGGAGACCTCACGCCCCACGTGTTGAGCAATTCGGCGGTACGTCCACCCGGCCTCCCGCATGCCCACTATACGCCCTCGCTCAAAGTCCGTCAACTGCACATACGGTTCACGTCCACGCTGTCGCGGCATGCTACCAGTGTTAAAGACTGCGATGGAGCTCCGTATGCCACGGCAAACTGGCTGACACTGACGGCGGCGGTGCACAAATGCTGCGCAGCTAGCGCCATTCGACGACCAACACCGCGGTTCCTGGTGTGTCCGCTGTGCCGTGCGTGTGATCATTGCTTGTACAGCCCTCTCGCAGTGTCCGGAGCAAGTATGGTGGGTCTGACACACCGGTGTCAATGTGTTCTTTTTTCCATTTCCAGGAGTGTATTTGCGGCAAGATCAAGCCATTAATGTTTATTTTTCCCTGGGCAGCAGGTCAGTTGTGGACGCAAAACAATCACTCTATATTGATAGGCATGGTCCAATTAGTGGTGCGGTTACGACCACGCAGGAAACATAAGGTCGTAAAGTTTGGGACATGCATTTCGGAAGACTGTTTGACGCAGGAGAAAGTAACCAATACACTCATTTGTGTGCATATTAAAGTACCACATATTCAAATGTCTGCACTTAAGCTTTGCAGTGTGTATGCCAGTGACAGGCAAAGAAACCTGACAGATGACTAAAAAATGTTCCTCTTTACAGGTAACACAACTGTTTCCAGGATAAAATTTTCACTCTGTAGTGGAGTGTCGCTTATGAAACTTCCTGGCAGATTAAAACTGTGTGCCGTGTTCGAATCTCGGTCCGGCACACAGTTTTATTCGGCCAGGAAGCTTCAACACAAGAGTTACTGTGATTTAAGTGGAATGTATTGTAAATGATTTAGCTTATAGGGTAGTCAATAACATTAGCACAAGACTTTCAGAGTACAGATTAAAGCTTAACTGCAATAAAACGGAATACATACAGTTTTTGACACGGAACTCTTGCGAAAGGGAATTTTTTCTGTCCCAAGCTGGTCAGTCAGGCACTGAAGTCCACCACTTTGACGTCTTAGCGCTGAGGATACGTGGAAGACCTTCATGGAAGTACAGGGTGTTTCAAAAATGACCGGTATATTTGAAACGGCAATAAAAACTAAACGAGCAGCGATAGAAATACACCGTTTGTTGCAATATGCTTAGGACAACAGTACATTTTCAGGCGGACAAACTTTCGAAATTACAGTAGTTACAATTTTCAACAACAGATGGCGCTGCAAGTGATGTGAAAGATATAGAAGACAACGCAGTCTGTGGGTGCGCCATTCTGTACGTCGTCTTTCTACTGTAAGCGTGTGCTGTTCACAACGTGCAAGTGTGCTGTAGGCAACATTGTTTATTCCTTAGAACAGAGGATTTTTCCGGTGTTGGAATTCCACCGCCTAGAACACAGTGTTGTTGCAACAAGACGAAGTTTTCAACGGAGGTTTAATGTAACCAAAGGACCGAAAAGCGATACAATAAAGGATCTGTTTGAAAAATTTCAACGGACTGGGAACGTGACGGATGAACGTGCTGGAAAGGTAGGGCGACCGCGTACGGCAACCACAGAGGGCAACGCGCAGCTAGTGCAGCAGGTGATCCGACAGCGGCCTCGGGTTTCCGTTCGCCGTGTTGCAGCTGCGGTCCAAATGACGCCAACGTCCACGTATCGTCTCATGCGCCAGAGTTTACACCTCTATCCATAGAAAATTCAAACGCGGCAACCCCTCAGCGCCGCTACCATTGCTGCACGAGAGACATTCGCTAACGATATAGTGCACAGGATTGATGACGGCGATATGCATGTGGGCAGTATTTGGTTTACTGACGAAGCTTATTTTTACCTGGACGGCTTCGTCAATAAACAGAACTGGCGCATATGGGGAACTGAAAAGCCCCATGTTGCAGTCCCATCGTCCCTGCATCGTCAAAAAGTACTGGTCTGGGCCGCCATTTCTTCCAAAGGAATCATTGGCCCATTTTTCAGATCCGACACGATTACTGCATCACGCTATCTGGACATTCTTCGTGAATTTGTGGCGGTACAAACTGCCTTAGACGACACTGCGAACACCTCGTGGTTTATGCAAGATGGTGCCCGGCCACGTCGCACGGCCGACGTCTTTAATTTCCTGAATGAATATTTCGATGATCGTGTGATTGCTTTGGGCTATCCGAAACATACAGGAGGCGGCGTGGATTGGCCTCCCTATTCGCCAGACATGACCCCTGTGACTTCTTTCTGTGGGGACACGTGAAAGACCAGGTGTACCGCCAGAATCCAGAAACAATTGAACAGCTGAAGCAGTACATCTCATCTGCATGTGAAGCCATTCCGCCAGACACGTTGTCAAAGGTTTCGGGTAATTTCATTCAGAGACTACGCCATATTATTGCTACGCATGGTGGATATGTGGAAAATATCGTACTATAGAGTTTCCCAGACCGCAGCGCCATCTGTTGTTGAAAATTGTAACTACTGTAATTTCGAAAGTCTGTCTGCCTGAAAATGTACTGTTGTCCCAAGCATATTGCAACAAACGGTGTATTTCTATCGCTGCTCGTTTAGTTTTTATTGCTGTTTCAAATATACCGGTCATTTTTGAAACACCCTGTATGATGTTCAAGATCTTGTGCAGAAACTGAATGCTGCTATCAGCACTGTAAGAACTATGTCCTCCGTTTGTGACACCGAAATACGAAGATTTGTTTACTTGTTTACTTTCACTCTCTTACCTCGCATGGTGTTATATTTTGGGGCTCCTCTCTCCACTCAACAAGAATATTCTTAGCTTGGAAAAGGTGCGCATGGTGACGTGTGGAGTCAGTCCACCAACTCCATTGTTCAGGTGTCTCGTAATTCTAACTTATTCAGAGGATTTTTTTTTAAAGACATTCAACGTCACCCACGCAGCCGAGCGGCACGTTTCACTCGGCGGTAATTTCGTTCGCTTTTCTGGTTCAGTGAAGTATGGAGCAGCCAGATTTGAATGGGTCTGTCCCAGTGGGGAAGGGGAAATTGAATGGACGGCTGATGTAAGCTGGTGGAGACTTGTGCCCTCCAGGGAGGCGGCGCGCTCTGGAACTGGAAGTCTCCAGGGAGGGCGCTGCGGGCCCACAATGGCCGCTGCTGCGTCCGTCTCGGCTCCAGGGGCTGCGCCTGCAGATCCTCCGACGGCGCTGACCTCGATTCCACTTGAATTTAATCGACGGCCGCATTCCGGAGGGAACGCATGGAGCTGCGGGGCTCCTGGACCTTCTGGCGGCATAGGCTTACATTCTGCAAACCGCTGTCGAGTGTGTGGCGGAGAGTAATTCCCACTGTATCGCGTTTTAATGTTCCTTGTCGTTCCGTTCACTTATGGAGCGAGAGAAGAATGACCGCTTACATGCACTGCGGGCGCTAAATCTCTCGCTCGGCGGAAAATCCCGAGCGACTGCAAAAAAAAAGCGCAGGTGGCTCCCGTGCAAACGAAGGGTAAAAAGACGGTCCTGCAAAATTACAATCTAATTTTCTTAACGTTGGTTTGCTGTAAAATTCTCGAATATGTTCTGTCTTATAATGCATTGGGTCGGTGCATGATTCGTAGCATTTTCCCATAAGTGTAATAAACACAGCAGTTACCCACAACAGAGATTTTAGTCTTGAATAATACACTGCTGGCCACTGTAAATGCAACACCCTGAAGGAAGCATCCGAATCAAGTGAAATTTACACCATGGGTTTGCAGCGATGAGATATGCAACTGATTAGAATTTCAGCGCAGACGCACATCACGCGCGCCTGTGGCGCCACCTCATAGCGCCATTTAAGGCTTGGCGATTTCGACGAGTGTACGTTCGACACGTGTGTTTACCTTGTGGTTGTTTCACAAGACGATCAGTTATGCCTCGTAGACAGCAGCGAACATCTTTTGATCAAGTATCCGAGTTCGACAGAGGAAGGATAGTGGCTTACCGAGATTGTGGATTATCATACAGAGAAATCGCTAGTCGTGTTGGACGAAACCAAACAACTGTAATGCGGATACGTGACCGTTGGATGCAGGAGGGTACGACGGACCGACGTGGTCGATCGCATTCACCTCGGTGCACCACTGCACGTGCTGATAGGCAAATTGTGCGCATGGCAGTGACGGATCGCTCAGTGACATCCCGAACCGTAGCACAGCACATTGCGTCTGTAACGCATCATGCAGTGTCTGCGCGTACCATTCGACGCCGTTTACAGCAGAGTGGTCTGTCCGCAAGACGTCCATTGCTTCGTCTACCATTAACGCAGAACCACAGACGTCTCCGTCGCCAATGGTGTGATGACAGACGGATGTGGACGGCAGAATGGAATGACGTTGTCTTTACTGCCGAGGCACGCTTCTGTCTGCAGCACCACGATGGTCGGATTCGAGTGTGGAGACACCGTGGAGAGAGGATGCTGGACAGCTACATTTTGCACCGCCACACTGGTCTTGCACCGGGTATTATGGTATGGGGCGGTATTGGATATTACTCTCGCACGCCTCTAGTACACATTGCCGGTACTTTAAATAGCCGGCGCTACATATCCGAGGTGCTGGAGCCAGTTGTCCTTCCTTACCTTCAGGGGTCGGCCACAGCCATATTTCAACAGGATAATGCGCGACCACACGTGGCACGCATTGTCCAAAGGTTCTTCGTCAATAACCAGATTGAATTGCTTCGCTGGCCGGCTCGCTCTCCGGATCTTTCGCCGATAGAAAACATGTGGTCCATGGTTGCTCAACGAGTGACCCAGATTACATCCCCAGCTGCCACACCAGGTGATCTTTGGCAACGTGTGGAAGCTGCTTGGGCTGTTGTACCCCAGGAACACATCCAACGTCTCTTTGACTCAATGCCGAGACGTGTGGCAGCGGTGATCTCCAACAATGGCGGCTACTCTGGCTACTGATTCTGGCAGGAACCACATGTCACAGACGTCTGTAAACGTAATCATTTGATACTTGGTCAACATGTTATCTACAAAATAAATCTTGTTGTGCTACCTCTTGTCTTTCTTGGTGTTGCATTTACGGTGGCCAGCAGTGTATATTCTCTTTCATTACTTACAACAGTCTGGCAACGCTTGGACAACTTTTCGATTCCACGACTGTTGAAATTACGATGTCTTGAGACGGAGAACTCGTCGAGAAATGTTCGGAGAGCATTTTCATCCGGAAAGGAAGTTCAAAATGGTTCAAATGGCTCTGAGCACTATGAGACTTAACATCTGATGTCATCAGTCCCCTAGACTTACAACTACTTAAACCGAACTAACCTAAGGACATCACACACATACATGCCCGAGGCAGGAATCGAACCTGCGACCGAAGCGGTCGAGCGGTTCCGGACTGAAGTGCCTAGAACCGCGCGGCCACTGCGACCGGCGAAAGGAAGTTCCTTGAAGGTTGTTCGATAGAGAGAGGAAAAGCCGAACATTCGAGGGCGCAAGATCAGTTGGATAAGGTGGATGCGGAATGACTTCTCAACCCAACGGTTGTATAGTGTTTCTTTGTCAGTGTAGCAGAATGCAAGCGGGCGTTGCCCTAAAGTTGCATTACCTCACGCAGTCTTCCTAGTCGTTTCCGTGGATTGCGTGTGCAAGGCGTCTCAGTTGTTGAAAATAAATATACTGTATTCGAACATTATGAAGTATCTCTAAGAAAACGATGTACTGACACAAATTCAGCACGCATTCAGAAAATATCGTTCTTGAGAAACACAACTAGCTCTTTATACTGATGAAGTAGTAAGTGCTATTGACAGGGGATGTCAAATTGATTCCATATTTTTAGATTTTCAGAAGGCTTTCGACACCGTTCCTCACAAGCGTCTTCTAACCAAACTGCTTGCCTACGGAGTATCGTCTCAGTTGTGCGACTGGATTCGTGATTTCCTGTCAGAAGGGTCACAGTTCGTAGTAATAGACGGAAAGTCATCGAGTAAAACAGAAATAATATCCGGCGTTCCCCAAGGAAGTACTATAGGCCTTCAATTGTTCCTGATCTATATTAACGACGTAGGAGACAATCTGAGCACCCGTCTTAGATTGTTTGCAGATGATGCTGTCATTTACAGTCTTGTAAAGTCATCAGACGATCAAAACGACTTGCAAAATGATGTACATAAGATATCTGTATGGTGCGAAAAGTGGCAATTGACCCTGAATAAGGAAAAGTGTGAAGTTATCCGCATGAGTACTAAAAGAAATCAGCTAAATTTCGATTACGCGATAAGTCACACAAATCTGAAGGCTGTAAATTCAGCTAAATGCTTAGGGATTACAATTACAAATAACCTAAATTGGAACGATCACATAGATAATATTGTGGGTAGAGAAAACCAAAGACTGCAATTCATTGGCAGAACACTTAGAAGGTGCAACAGGTTTGCTAAAGAGACTACTTACACCACGTTTGTCCGCCCTATTCTAGAGTATTGCTGTGCGGTGTGGGATCCCCATCAGGTGGGACTGACGGATGACATCGAAAAAGTATAAAGAAGGGCAGTATTATCGCGAAATACGGGACATAGTGTCACAGACATGATACGTGAGTTGGAGTGGCAGTCATTAAAAGAAAGGCGTTCTTCGTTGCGACAGGATCTTCTCATGAAATTTCAATCACCAGTTTTATCCTCCGATTGCGGAAACATTCTGTTGGCACCCACCTACGTAGGGAGAAATGATCGTCACGATAAAATAAGAGAAATCAGGACTCGTTCAGAAAAATTTAAGTGCTTGTTTTTCCCGCGTGCCGTTCGTGAGTGGAACGGTAGAGAGAGAGCTTGAAGGTGGTACACTGAACCCTCTGCCAGGCACTTTATTGTGAATAGCAGAGTAATCACGTAGATGTAGTGATGGTTGCACGTTGGGGAAACCGTCCGTAGCACACCACATCGTCGTTGTTCCACCAGATGCCTAACATTATATTTTGTGTACGCCCTTAGGCCTTTGTACGGGGTGTTGTTGCTTTGTTTGGGCACAAGCAATCCTTTCTTTTCCTTATGTTAACATAAAGACACCACGTCTCGTCACCACTAACGATACACAATAGGAGAATGGTCAGTGTTCACAAATCAGTTGGGGACGAGCAAGCAGAGATGCACCCGCTGATTTTTGTGCTTTTGCCTTAGAGCATGCGCTCCTCACCCATACACCATATTTTTAAACCTTTCCCGAGACATTCAAATATCGCAAGTTAGAGTAATGATCACAGTTCATCACATTTGCCAGTTACCGAGTACAGTAACGCCCATTAATGCGTTTAAACGTTCCTCATCGGGCCCCCAAGTTCTTCCTGGACGTGGAGAGTCACTAATGTGAAAATAGTCTTCCTTAAAATTATCATATCATTTCCTTGCCGTGCTCTGTCCAATGGTATTACCCCTACACACGTCGCAAATGTTTCTGGTTGCCTCTGCTGCTGTCTTGCTCTATTGAACTCAAACAGAAGAATGTGTCGCAAATGTTCCGATTTCTCCACTTGGCCAACTATTTTCTAGCGTCCACAGTTCTGCTCACTTTCTCCAAATGATAAAATGACAGTATGTGAGCTCAGATAGCAACTGTGAACTACAAATAAATGTTGCCGTTTCCTCGCCCAGTATACTGCCGAACAATGGACGAAGGCCAGCAGACAGATTCCGTATTCCTCGATTAGCAGAAAGCGTTTGACAGTACCGAACTGCAGACTGTTGACGAAAGACCGAGCACGCGGATTAGGTTCCCTCATATGTGAGGAGCTTAAAGACGTTCTATGTGATAGAAACCAGTACGTTGTCTTCGAAGGTCAGTGATCATTACAGGCAAAGGATATCGTCATTGGCACCCCAGGAAAGTGTGAGACAACCGCTGTTGTTCTGTATACACATAAATAATCTGACGGGTAGGGTGAGCAGTGATTGTTTGCTGATGGCTCTGAAGTGTACGGGAAGGTGTCGTATTTGCGTGACTGTAGGAGAATAGAGGAAGAATAGAATATCGATTTATTCTGATGAATGGCAGCTTGCTGTAAAAGTGGGAAAAAGCAGGTTAATGCAGATGAGTAGGAAAAAAGATGTGTAATGTTCGGATGTGGTATTACTGGTACGCTGCTTGACACAGTGATATGCATTAGATATCTAGGCCTAACGTTGCAAAAGGACATGAAATGGAAGGAACACGTAAAGTCGGTTTTAGGGAAGGCGAATGGTTAACTTTAGATTGTTGGCAGAATCCTAGGAAAGTCTAGTTTGTCTATCAAGGAGGCCGTGTACCAAACACCTGTGCGGCCCATTCTTGAGTACTACATGAGTGTTTTGGTATCCACACGAAGTCGGATTAAGGAAGCACAGCGCAGCGGTTGAGAATCGTACTGCTAGATTTGTTTTCGGAAGGTTCGATCAACACTCGAGTATTGCGGAAATGTCGAGATGTCACTGATTCACTTCAGATAACGTTAACATTTCTCCCACATCAAAATTGCCGTCGATTTCATCATTATGACGTAATTTTCTTTTTTAATTATTTACTTTTTCTTTTATTTATGCCATATATACGCCATGTAAATTTACGTACAAAATGCTGTATATGTGTATTTTCCATTGTATAACTACTATTCCCAAAGAAATTAAAATGAATGTACAATCTGGGGAATAGGGAGATTGTTGAAGAACAATTGAGTGGTGAGAGACAAGTGATTTTGTTGGCCTTGGTGGCAGGATGTGCAAGAGGCACAAAGGGTTATTGTAAAGGACAGTAATAGTTATTTATCGGTGTGGAAAGAATTGTAAAGTGTGCACAGACTGCTAAACGTCGAAGTAGTAGTGCAGCAGAGAAGGAATAAAACCGGTGTCGTGAGCATTTAACCTCATGTCGTCCCAACATTCCATCATAAACTGTTCTACACGTTTGTGGTTTCAAGAAACTGCTATATTACAGCGATCCAGCAGTCATTTGTCATTATGAATAATTTTAACGAAAAGTTACGTAATATTCAAGAAAGAGGCGTCGCCATACTGGTTACAGTTCCATAGATTATAGCATCACTCGCCGTCTTCATACGCCACGAGGTAGGCGCAACCTACTTTCATACATCTTTGGCCACAGAAAACGTAAACAGTAGAAGCGAGCCTAAAATAAACTTGGCTCACGAGAGCATTCAAAGTGTAATAAGAATTTGTGTACAGGTAAGATTGCCCTTGCATATTCATTGAAGCTTTCCCCATGAACCATGGACCTTGCCGTTGGTGGGGAGGCTTGCGTGCCTCAGCGATACAGATGGCCGTACCGTAGGTGCAACCACAACGGAGGGGTATCTGTTGAGAGGCCAGACAAACATGTGGTTCCTGAAGAGGGGCAGCAGCCTTTTCAGTAGTTGCAGGGGCAACAGTCTGGATGATTGACTGATCTGGCCTTGTAACATTAACCAAAACGGCCTTGCTGTGCTGGTACTGCGAACGGCTGAAAGCAAGGGGAAACTACAGCCGTAATTTTTCCCGAGGACATGCAGCTTTACATGCAGCTTTACTGTATGATTAAATGATGATGGCGTCCTCTTGGGTAAAATATTACGGAGGTAAAATAGTCCCCCATTCGGATCTCCGGGCGGGGACTACTCAAGAGGACGTCGTTATCAGGAGAAAGAAAACTGGCATTCTACGGATCGGAGCGTGGAATGTCAGATCCCTTAATCGGGCAGGTAGGTTAGAAAATTTAAAAAGGGAAATGGATAGGTTAAAGTTAGATATAGTGGGAATTAGTGAAGTTCGGTGGCAGGAGGAACAAGACTTTTGGTCAGGTGATTACAGGGTTATAAATACAAAATCAAAAAGGGGTAATGCAGGAGTAGGTTTAATAATGAATAAAAGAATAGGAGTGCGGGTTAGCTACTACAAACAGCATAGTGAACGCATTATTGTGGCCAAGATAGACACAAAGCCCATGCCTACTACAGTAGTACAAGTTTATATGCCAACTAGCTCTGCAGATGATGAAGAAATTGATGAAATGTATGACGAGATAAAAGAAATTATTCAGGTAGTGAAGGGAGACGAAAATTTAATAGTCATGGGTGACTGGAATTCGTCAGTAGGAAAAGGGAGAGAAGGAAACATAGTAGGTGAATATGGATTGGGGGGAAGAAATGAAAGAGGAAGCCGCCTTGTAGAATTTTGCACAGAGCATAACTTAATCATAGCTAACACTTGGTTCAAGAATCATAAAAGAAGGTTGTATACCTGGAAGAATCCTGGAGATACTAATAGGTATCAGATAGATTATATAATGGTAAGACAGAGATTTAGGAACCAGGTTTTAAATTGTAAGACATTTCCAGGGGCAGATGTGGACTCTGACCACAATCTATTGGTTATGAACTGCAGATTGAAACTGAAGAAACTGCAAAAAGGTGGAAATTTAAGAAGATGGGACCTGGATAAACTGAAAGAACCAGAGGTTGTAGAGAGTTTCAGGGAGAGCATAAGGGAACAATTGACAAGAATGGGGGAAAGAAATACAGTAGAAGAACAATGGGTAGCTCTGAGGGATGAAGTAGTGAAGGCAGCAGACGATCAAGTAGGTAAAAAGACGAGGGCTAATAGAAATCCTTGGGTAACAGAAGAAATATTGAATTTAATTGATGAAAGGAGAAAATATAAAAATGCAGTAAATGAAGCAGGCAAAAGGGAATACAAACGTCTCAAAAATGAGATCGACAGGAAGTGCAAAATGGCTAAGCAGGGATGGCTAGAGGACAAATGTAAGGATGTACAGGCTTGTCTCACTAGGGGTAAGATAGATACTGCCTACAGGAAAATTAAAGAGACCTTTGGAGAGAAGAGAACAACTTGTATGAATATCAAGAGCTCAGATGGCAACCCAGTTCTAAGCAAAGAAGGGAAGGCAGAAAGGTGGAAGGAGTATATAGAGGCTTTATACAAGGGAGATGTACTTGAGGACAGTATTATGGAAATGGAAGAGGATGTAGATGAAGATGAAATGGGAGATAAGATACTGCGTGAAGAGTTTGACAGAGCACTGAAAGACCTGAGTCGAAACAAGGCCGCGGGAGTAGACAACATTCCATTAGAACTACTGATGGCCTTGGGAGAGCCAGTCGTGACAAAACTCTACCATCTGGTGAGCAAGATGTATGAGACAAGCGAAATACCCACAGACTTCAAGAAGAATATAATAATTCCAATACCAAAGAAAGCAGGTGTTGATAGATGTGAAAATTACCGAACTATCAGTTTAATAAGTCACAGCTGCAAAATACTAACGCGAATTCTTTACAGACGAATGGAAAAACTGGTAGAAGCGGACCTCGGGGAAGATCAGTTTGGATTCCGTAGAAATGTTGGAACACGTGAGGCAATACTAACCTTACGACTTATCTTAGAAGATAGATAAAGAAAAGGCAAACCTACGTTTCTAGCATTTGTAGACTTAGAGAAAGCTTTTGACAATGTTGACTGGAATACTCTCTTTCAAATTCTGAAGGTGGCAGGGGTAAAATACAGGGAGCGAAAGGCTATTTACAATTTGTACAGAAACCAGATGGCAGTTATAAGAGTCGAGGGGCATGAAAGGGAAGCAGTGGTTGGGAAAGGAGTGAGACAGGGTTGTAGCCTCTCCCCGATGTTATTCAATCTGTATATTGAGCAAGCAGTAAAGGAAACAAAAGAAAAATTCGGAGTAGGTATTAAAATTCATGGAGAAGAAGTAAAAACTTTGAGGTTCGCCGATGACATTGTAATTCTGTCAGAGACAGCAAAGGACTTGGAGGAGCAGTTGAACGGAATGGACAGTGTCTTGAAAGGAGGATATAAGATGAACATCAACAAAAGCAAAACGAGGATAATGGAATGTAGTCAAATTAAGTCGGGTGATGCTGAGGGGATTAGATTAGGAAATGAGACACTTAAAGTAGTAAAGGAGTTTTGCTATTTAGGGAGTAAAATAACTGATGATGGTCGAAATAGAGAGGATATAAAATGTAGACTGGCAATGGCAAGGAAATCGTTTCTGAAGAAGAGAAATTTGTTAACATCGAGTATAGATTTAAGTGTCAGGAATCGTTTCTGAAAGTATTTGTATGGAGTGTAGCCATGTATGGAAGTGAAACGTGGACGATAACCAGTTTGGACAAGAAGAGAATAGAAGCTTTCGAAATGTGGTGCTACAGAAGAATGCTGAAGATAGGGTGGGTAGATCACATAACTAATGAGGAGGTATTGAATAGGATTGGGGAGAAGAGAAGTTTGTGGCACAACTTGACTAGAAGAAGGGATCGGTTGGTAGGACATGTTTTGAGGCATCAAGGGATCACAAATTTAGCATTGGAGGGCAGCGTGGAGGGTAAAAATCGTAGAGGGAGACCAAGAGATCAATACACTAAGCAGATTCAGAAGGATGTAGGTTGCAGTAGGTACTGGGAGATGAAGAAGCTTGCACAGGATAGAGTAGCATGGAGAGCTGCATCAAACCAGTCTCAGGACTGAAGACCACAAAAACAATTCATTGAAGAATTTTTTTAGAAGTATTCTCGCAGGCGAAGTTACTTGAAAGAGTTGTATTTCCCTAGTGGTGGTGAAGTGTAGATATTGGCTGAAAAGGTCTAAGCACTTCTACAACTCACAATTTCCTTCTGAGGAATATAGTGCAGAAATAACGATCCATAGGTTACAAGAGCTGCCAATAATTACGTAAATAGCTGTGCGTTCGTTAATGATAAACATCTTGCTCCCAGTAGTAAACTCATTTTCGACGAAAAGCACAACTATTTCTACTAACAACAGCCCAAAAAACATGAAAATTCTGTAGTTGTCGTGTATTTGCATGAAATTTTTATATGTGCGTTGTGAATGTAATTTTCCCATCGTAGTAAAGAGAAGTAGTGGGATAAGAAAGTAAAATGTAGTTCTTTACGTGAGGTGCACTTGACTTAGTGCTAATTCTTTCTGAATAGTTAGTTTATAACAAAAAATAGCTCTGCGATTGGAGTTTCATAAAAAGATAGATATTAATCTTTGGTAAGAAATAAGAGCCATTCAGCAGATCGAGTAATTAATCGCAACCATAGCTGCTCAACCATACCAGACTCTGAAAAACTTCAGACGTGGGTGAGCGCATTAGATGCCGCAGAAATGGCAGACTCGCTTTAAACGGAAGGTAACCAAGTAAAAACTCGTGAAATAACGGGAAAATAAAAGTTCTTTGTTTCAAATTTTAAAAAACTGAAAACTCGTAGGAGTACTGGTATCTTGTGACGCGGCTCAGGTGATTAATAGCGAATAAAGAAGAACGCCCCATTTTTTAAAGTCAGTACTAGCCACACCCAGAGATGGCTTCGCTGTTCTGGAAATGTCGGTGCTCAGTTTTTGCTGCTGAGCACACGGGGTCGGAGCCAGCATGACGGCTCATGCAAGGCAAACACGTGCGATAAGGCACGGTCGTTCTTCAAGCAACGTACGTCGCAGAAGCAGCGATAGCTGCGGCACACATACATATCTTAACTGCATTTCAGTGTCTTCTACGGTAACAATCCCACTTGCAGAATTGGTCGTTTCCAAAAACTGAGGGCATATTAATAGGAACACAGACATTAGCAGCTTTGGTTCAATTTGTAATATACCTTTATTATACTTTTAGGAGAACAAAAATACTCTTCAGTTGCCAGTAATTTCTTAATTTATTGCACGACTAGTTGCGAAGCATTATGCTTCAGGTACCACAACGGCGAACAAGAGGAGGGGCTACTGGCGAACAAATACTTTGGTGTTGATATATCAAAGAAGCTGCAATAGTGAAAAGTGGTGTGGTAACATAACTGTGTGTCGGTCGGGCCAATCAAACATTGGAGGGGGGAGGGGGGGTTTACACGCACTCCAAACAAACGCATGGACTAGAAAAAAACGTTAACATTTGGAGAGAGTGCTGGACAGAAATGAACTCAATAATAACGTAAATAAATAAGTAACTGAACTCACATGCTTACGGATTTCAGCCGAATTCGTTGTGTTTTACGTCGAATTTTTGGCCGAATATGAGCATGATCCCACGGTTTTGAAGGAGAGTCGCATTCCCACAAGGAGATCTACACGCTGCACTGCATTAAGGTACATATCAATGTTACACAGGTCTGCTTACATATAATTTTTAACATCGGATACATGTGTTCTATACGAGAAAACTGGATTTTTTCTCAAACCAAGAAGAGTTAAGCCCATATATCTACATCTACATCCATACTCTGCAAACGACTGTGAAGCATATGGTAGAGGAGACTTCCTATTCTTCCACATATTTCTTTGCTTTCCTTCACTGCCTTTTCAATGTACACATTGAATAACATCAGGGATAGGCATAAATCTTGTCTCACTCCCTTCACAACTACTGCTTCCTTTTCATGCCCTTCGGTTCTTATAACCGCAGTCTGCTTCCTGTACGAGTTGTAGACAACTTATAGCACTGCTAGCTTCAAAGTTTCAAATAGTTAATCGAGTATACTTTGTCAAAAGCTTTTTCTAAATCTGCAGTTGTTGCGGCCGTAGGTTTGCCGTTCTTCAATTTTCTAATACAAGAAGTAAGGTCAGTACGGTCGAGCGTGTTCCTGCCTTTCTCCAGAAACCAAACCGATCTTACTCGAGGTCGGCTTCTATCAGTTTATCCTTTTTTCTGTGTATAATTTGTCAGTATTTTTTCAATCATGACTTGTTAAACTGACAGTTCTGTAATATTCTCACCAGTCAACAGCTGCCTTCTTTTGAAATGGTACACTTACAGTCTCCTTTAAGTCAGAGAATATTTCTGTCTCCTATGTCTTTTACACCTGGTGGAATAGTTTTGTCATCGCTGCCTCTCCCAAGGAGCTCAATATTTCTGAGGGAGTGTCGTCTACTCCAGGGGAATTATTTCCACTTAGGTCATTTGCTGCTTTGTCAGGTACTCCTCGCAGTGTCATATCTCCCATCTCATTTTCTTTTACTACTGCTTTTGTGTCTATAATATTGCCCTGAAGTTTTTTTTTATTATGCAGACCCTTTGTTTTTATTATGCAGACCCTCTATGCACTCCTATCACTTTGCAGCCTTTCCTTCCTGTATAGTACGGGCTTCCCATCGGGAAGCTCGTAATATTCGTACATGCGCTTCTCTTTCCTCCAAAGGCTGCAGATATCTTTCCCATAGATATGCATGCTTCTAGAGCCTACCACTACTCTTCTAGCCATTTCTGCCTTGCCAGTTTGCACTTCCTATCGGTCGCATTTTTTAGTCATCTGTAATCCCTGTTATCTACTTGACTTGCTGCATTTTTAACATCGTATACATGTAAAACAGGCATTGGTTGTGTCTGCGTGAGGACGAACGGCAGCCTGCCGGCTGTGGAGCTGTGCGCAGACGGCGGCGGCTGCAAGCAGGTCGTTTCTCCCACTTTCACAGCGCCGCCTGCTGGGAACTGGACCGCTCGCTCCGCTAGGAAAGCGTGCAGAAAACGCAACACGGCGCTGCTCCGTGGCGCAAACCGGGCGAGCTCAGGGAGTCAGTCAGTAGCTGCTCCACATTGTCAACTTCGCGCAGTAGTGTGTCGCCTTACTTCCTGATAGGGCACGTCGAATAGTCTGAGTTCTTCTCTGCAGCGGACTTCCCACATTTGTACCACTGCTATTCGTAAATAGACGTTAGAAAAATACACTGGCGGAAAACAGTCGCAACACCAAGAAGGAGTTGTACGACATGAACGAAAGTTGTTAGGTATGTTTCTACATCTGAAAAATGTTGTTGTTGTTGTTGTGGTCATCAGTCCAGAGACTGGTTTGATGCAGCTCTGCATGCTACTCTATCCTTTGCAAGCTTCTTCATCTCCCAGTACTTACTGCAACCTACGTCCTTCTGAATCTGCTTAGTGTATTCATCTCTTGGTCTCCCTCTACGATTTTTGCCCTCCACGCTGCCCTCCAATACTAAATTGGTGATCCCTTGATGCCTCAGACCGTGTCCTACCACCCGACCCCTTATTCTAGTCAAGTTGTGCCACAAGCTCCTCTTCTCCCCGATTCTATTCAATACCTCCTCATTAGTTATGTGATCTACCCATCTTATCATCAGCATTCTTCTGTAGCTCCACATTTCGAAAGCTTCTATTCTCTTTTTATCCGAACTACTTATCGTCCATGTTTCACTTCCATATATGGCTACACTACATACAAATATTTCCAGAAACGATTTCCTGACACTTAAATCTATACTCGATGTTAAAAAATATCTCTTCTTCAGAAACGCTTTCCTTGCCGTTGCCAGTCTACGTTTTATATCCTCTCTACTTCGCCCATCATCAGTTATTTTGCTTGCCAAATAGCAAAACTCCTTTACTACTTTAAGTGTCTCATTTCCTAATCTAATACCCTCAACATCACCTGACTTAGTTCGACTACATTCCATTATCCTCGTTTTGCTTTTATTGATGTTCATCTTATATCATCCTTTCAAGACACTGTCCATTCCGTTCAACTGCTCTTCCAAGTCCTTTGCTGTCTCTTACAGAATTACAATGTCATCGGCGAACCTCAAAGTTTTTATTTCTTCTCCATGGATTTTAATATCTACTCCGAATTTTTCTTTTGTTTGCTTTACTGCTTGCTCAGCATACAGATTGAATAACATCAGGGATAGGCTACAACCCTGTCTCACTCCCTTCCCAACCACTGCTTCCCTTTCATGTCCCTCGACTCTTATAACTGCCATCTGGTTTCTGTACAACTTGTAAATAGCCTTTCGCTCCCTGTATTTTACCCCTGCCACCTCTAGAATTTGAAAGAGAGTACTCCACTCAACATTGTCAAAAGCTTTCTCTAAGTCTACAAATGCTAGAAACGTAGGTTTGCCTTTCCTTAATCTATTTTCTAAGATAAGACGTAGGGTCAGTATTGCCTCACGTGTCCCAACATTTCTACGGAATCTAAACTGATCTTCCCCGAGGTCGGCTTCTACCAGGTTTCTCATTCGTCTGTAAAGATGCTGTCTATTAAAATTTCGCCTAAGTCCCATAAATATGGCGCTAATAGTGTCACTATGAGGATGCAAATCAGATTTGCTTTAAATGCACGCTGTAACGGTCGTGACCCTTAGTTACCTATGGGACTGGATGTGGTGAGTTGACGTCAGTGAAGAGTGCCTTTCTTAATACTGCATTGAGTTTGAACGGGGTCGTGTAATAGAGCTGCGACAACCTGGATGTTCGTTCTGCGATATTGCAGAAAGATTTGGCAGGAATGCAGCGACTTTACATGACTGTACATGACTGCCGGCAGCAGTAGTCACGAGATTGTACAGTCCCAAGAAGACGGGGCTGCCGACGGCCACGTGGCACCACCGATAGGGAAGACTCTCGTGTTCGGCGTATGGCTCTGGCGCATTGTGGTGCATCTACAAAAGCAATTTGAGCAGTTGGCACCACACTGAAACAAAGAACAGTTACAAATTGGTTGTTTCAAGGACAGCTCCGAGCCAGACACCCTCTATCGCGCATTTCACTGACCCCAAACCACCACCATTTGCGACTTCGGTGGTATCAAGAGAGAGCTCCTTGGAGGTTTGTTGCGTTTTCTGAGGAAAGCTGGTCATGCCTCGGCGCCAGTGACGGCCGTGTGTCGGTTAGAAGGAGGTCAACTGAGGCCCTGCACCCAATCCGTCTGCGTGCTAGACTTGCTAGACCCACGCCTAGAGTCTGGGGTGCGATTTCCCCTGACTGCACATTTGTACGTCAGTCTGGTGATTCGACCTCCTCTGCTGCCATTCATGAGCAGCATTCCAGGGGGTGTTTTCCAACACGATAACGGTCGCCCACAAACTGCTGTTGTAACCTAACAAGCTCTGCAGTGTGTCAACATAGTGTCTTTGCTTGGCCGGCCGCTGTGGCCGAGCGGTTCTAGGAGCTTCAGTCTGGAACCGCGCTGCTGCTACTGTCGCAGGTTCGAATCCTGCCTCGGGCATGGATGTGTGTGACGTCCTTAGGTTGGTTAGGTTTAAGTAGTTCTAAGTTGTAGGGGACTGATGACCTCAGAGTGCTTCGAGCCATTTGAACCATTTGTCTTGGCTTGCTCGATCACCAGATCTGTCTCCAATGGAGCACATATGGAACACCGTCGGACGTTAACTCCAACGTCATCCACAAACAACATTAACCGTCCTCTATTGATCGACTAAGTGCAACAGGCATGGAATTCCATCTCACAAACTGACATGTGGCGCCTGTACAACATAATGCATACACGTTTACATCCTTGCACTCAACATTCTGGCGATTACACCGGTTATTAATGTACCAGCATTTCACACTTGCAATGGCTCATCTCGCGCTTACGTTAACCTGCGATCTTGCAATGTTAATCACCTAAATATGTTGTCTAGACAAATCAATTTCCCGAAAATTTATTACTGTACATTAATCATTTCTGGTGTTCCGATTTTTTTCCATCAGTGTAGATAGAATTTGTTTCATATGCAGTCTGTACTCACATGTAGACATTACTTCCCCACATATTCGCCACCCAAATTGAAACAAGTATCGCACTGTTACAGCAGTTTTTTTTATCCCTGCTTCAAAGAACGATGTCGCCTGGTGCTTCAGTCAGTCGTTGCAACATTGTCGGCTGGGGAAGAGATTAAAGTTGCGCTGCGTCAAGTCCTTACTACAGGGAAATATTGAAAAACCTACTAGCTGCAAAGTCTCCCTCACAATATCATCACTCGTATTGTCATGAAGGAGAACGATTGGTTCGTTGTCCGCGACTCGTGGTCTTGTGGTAGGGTTCTCGCTTCCCGAGCATGGGGTCCCGGGTTCGATTCCCGGTGGGTTCGGGGATTTTTCTCTGCCTGGAGATGATGGGGTTTTGTGTGTCCTTCATCATCATTTCCTCCTCATTCACTCGCAAGTCGCGGTAGTGGCGTTAAAGAACTTGTGGAGCGGCGGGCGAATCATCCCCCGCCGTTTGTTTTGGATCGACCTCAGGAGCTTTGTAAGAGGCTCACAACAGACCTGTGTCGTCACAGTTGCACACACGTAATTCTCATTAAATCCCTTCTCGCCTTTTCTTTGAGAACCCCCAAAAAGTTTTAACCGTGACTTTGCGGTTGGACAGCGTCTGCTTGAATTTTTTGGGCTCATTGGGAGAGTTGTTGCGCAGTCGCTGTTTGGACTGTACCTTAGTTTCAGAGTTCACGTGTTGCACTCACGTCTTGTCCCGAGTCACGATTCTATCCAGAAATTTCTCTGGCCTCTTCGTGGTGGCGCTGAAGCAATATCAAGCTCGACCCCGTTCTTTCATTTTTGTGAACACTGGTTAGACATTTTGGTACCCACCGTGTAAAAACATGATGGTAATCTAGCCCTCTGCGGTGTTCTATAAAGACAGTTGTACGTGAAATCTGAGAAATCTTCGGAATGTTCGAAAGTTGTGAACCGACAATTTCGCACTCGGGACTTTTCATGAGCACGCACAGTTCCGTCAACATGTAGCACAAGTCCGTCAGTTACATCGAAATGTTTTCCTTTACCACTTTCGTCGTGCACCTCTGTGCAACCGGCCTTGAATTTTCTGCACCGCTCCCACGCTACACCATCACTCACAGCACCATTCCCATGCACACGACAGACTCTACGATGAATCCCGGTCTATTTCAGTCGCTTGCTACTTATACACAGGCGAAGGCAACAGATACTTGGTAGAACGTGATTTTCTAAGTCTCCTTTTCTAACCACACAAGCGCCATGAAGCTATGATTGTTTTTGTATATTTATTTTTTAGAATAATTTATCAATAATCTAGACTATTTCCTTTTTTCTTCTGCAGGTTGACAGCACCGACTCAACAAAGGCATGCTTTAAGCTCACTGTTGTTGTCCTTATGTGTTGACTGTGTTAGTTCAGTGAATAGCTATATTCGTAACGATATCAGAGTATTTTACTATACGAACAAATGAGATTCGTTTTCTGTATTCTGAAGTAACTGAAGCTGCGGAGATTATACACAGAATGCAGCTGCAGTGTGGTCATAGCTATCTCGCTGAACGGTAATAATTTAAGAGTGGAGAAGTCGCTTTGTAACTGGACGTGTGTGTCTCTGCGGCGAAGAATATTTGGGTAGGCCATCCACTTCGAAAACGGACAGGAACATCGAGACAGCCCAGTGAAGGATTAGTGGTGATCCTGAAGATGGCAGAATTGACCATACTGCGCATGAACCGAACATTAGCCAGTGTTCAGCATTTGCAGTAGTCCGTGAGTCCGTAAGTGCGCACAGGGTTCTGAACTTCGCCTGGGGCGCGTATGGCAATTGCTTTGAATCGCAACAGGATCCATTAACTGCATGACTTTCCACTAGATCAGAGCTTCACAACATACGTGCTGGCGGAGCAAGCTGCGAGCAGCAAGGCGCGAGCACGGAGCAGCGCGAGCACGCTACCCCCACTACCGGACCAGAGCGGAGAGTGGGGAGAGTCACGTGGGGCACACAACAGCTGCCGCCAGTCAATGTAAATCCGCGGCCACCTGCAGGGATATCACTCACGAATTATTACTGCGACAAATGAAACAAATAAAGGAGAATGTACACGTGCCACATAATTTCATTAGCTTAGTGTATGCCTCAACATTCGTATTAATTTGTGAACTGTTACACAATAAAAGGTGTCACTGAAGTGTGGGATTCTCGGTTATCTAGTACTTTTTGCCCTTTAGAATTGCGTCTGTGTTCGGAGTAATTGTTCTTGTGCATTGTAGGCGCAGCGTGCAGTTTAAATTTCGATGAGACAATGCGTTTCTCAGGCGCGTCTTGTTACATTTCATTGCAGAGAACAGTTGTTCACAAACATACGTGGAACCAAACATTGATATTATTGTAGCCGCCAGTTTGTGCAAACGAGGAAATCTATCCTGAGGGAAGTGTCTGTAGAATTCCAAAACGTTTTTCTCGTTCTGAAATTTGTCTCTGTATTCTCTGTCACACTGCAGGTCGATAGTTTCTAGTTGCAGCTCAGGACGAATCTCTTCAATATTCGCTGAATATGGAGAGGAGAACAGATCAAAATCACTGTCTAGTGCTGTCAGATGTTGAAAGCGTTGATCAAAGGGCAACTAAACTATGTGAATAACGTTCACAGTCTTTGTGAACATCTTGCATGGATGATAATTTAGGAAAATGAGCTAGATTTCCTGTTTCCAGCTGACTCACCCAAAGTGTCAATTTCATTTTAAAAGCTCGTATTCGATCTATGAAATGAGTAATCTTTACCTTGTAGTGAAATGTTCAAAGCATTCAGACGGCTAGTTAAATCTACTAAGAACGCGAGATGAAATTTCCATGAAGGCTCTTTCAATTCAGGAACACACATGTTATTTATTTCCATGAACATATTTATCTCGTCTAATAGGCAAAAAAATCGATTTAATAATTCGCCACGACTAAGCCAGCGGACCTCGCTGTAATAAGGCAGGCAACCACACTGACTTTCTACATCCTCAAGAAAGCTTTTAAATTGCCTGTGTTGTAGCCCATGCTTCCTTATATAATTGGTTGTACGAACAACAACACTCATCACATTTTTTAGAGTGATACTCTTTGCACATAAGTTTTCCTGGTGGATCACACAGTGAACGCCCCTTATTTCATTCGGCACGGTCAGTTTTTGCATTTTCTCCTTCAACAGCGCAACGAAACCTGATTTTATATGGCAAGCTGTCTGTCGTCCAGAGCTAGAGAATACGCCATAAAATCTTTACAGATATTTGCAAGCTGGCTCTGGACGTCGTCTGCCATGTCCTGTATGCGACGCACAATGGTCATGTTAGATAATGGCACAATCAGAAACTGTTCAACTTGAGATGGACACAAATGTTCCGCTGCACCTACCAAACATTCTTTTATTCAATCGCCATCAGTGAAGGGGCGCAGGGATTTTGCTAAAAGCAAAGCAATTTTGTAACTCACTCTGAGAGCTGCCTCAGTTGATTATTCTTCGTCGTCCAGATTTTCTTCGGATAGCTTCCTTTTAAGTTTAATAACTTCCTGTGCACGATCTGCTCCATCACATTTTCCACTTCCGTAGTCTTTCGCGTGGTACGACATATAATGTCGCTGCAAAATTAAATTTCCTAAAGAATTCAGCGTTTTGTGACATACTAAACATTTTGCAATGCCATCTTTTTCTGTAAAAAGATACAGTTGCTCCCAATGGGGGTTGAACTGCGAAAGCATGGTTGGGGTTACACAACTGTGACTTGACATGATTCTTAACGAGCGAAGTGACTGTTACGAGCTGATCGTAGTACTTTAAACGTTACACAGTCGGCGCGAATTCAATAGGCACGCTGCGGCCCTATTCAAACGTGCGCGCGCATTTCCCCTCCCTCCCCTCCCTCACTACTCCGCGACCTTGCACTTGCTCGCGAGCAGGTGCCTGAGCAGACGCGAGTATTCGCGCTCGAAACCAGCCAGTTGTTAAGCCCTGCACTAGATTATTATGGGCGGAAGATTGGCAACTGTCACCGTGGAGTCAAGTCAGAGTCTAAGTACTTCGGGAAGATAACCAGGGTGTACGTAAAGTCCGGGAACACTTGCAGTTATTTATTGCGCAAGAACTAAATATTGTACACATGTCATACATCTTGCATTTTGAAGAGAAACTCTGAAACTTTTTTTTTTTTACAAACATCCGATATGCGAACCATGAGTGACCCGGCAGACGTCGAATTCTTGCCATACCCGCCGCAACATGGCATCGTCGACTGTGGCAGTCGCTTCTCGTATTCTTTCCCGGAGCTCTGCTGCACCACGTGGTAGACGCGGCACATACACCAGATCTTTAATGTGTCTGTCCCCACAGAAGAAAGTCACACAGAGTGAGATCTGGTAATCGGGGAGGCCAGTTCGTGAAACAGCTCGCTCCAGACCTGAAGTCGCCATGTTTGTGACTAGCGCTGACTATCGGCAAATTACCAAACTACGCCGTGGCCGTATACACGAAGGAAAAAAAAACTTTCAAGGTTTATCTTAAAAATTACGTATGTATGACATCTTTACAATGTTTGGTTCTTGTGCAATAAATAATTAAAGTGTTCCCGGACTTTATGTGCACCCTGTACATCGTTGCGTGTCGTGTCACAAGCTTCCACTGTGACGTAATTACTGCCTCATAACGTACTGCTGTTGCCGAGGACACCTGTATCTGCTTCCTATGCGAAAAAGTGTGTTGGGCTTTCACAACTCACAAACGACTGCCTCAGCGGCATGTTTCCTAACGTGTGCCACTTAGAAGAGCTGATTTACGGTTATGTTTTTCACCTTTCTGTGGCGCATGTGGAAACAAGCGAATAAAAAGATGATGGCATTCAAATCTTGTTTCGTGACATTGACGACCGATCTAGAGAACTGAAATCGTTCCATGTTTCACAACACTGGGCAAAAAGATGTAGACGGAGAATGTATTCCGAAATTAAATCGGAATCCCTACCGAAGGAATATTTGACCGTCGTGCGACGAAGTCCATTGGTCTCATACATTTGTCTTTGAGTAGAAAATGACCTTAAGTATTTTCTTCTTTTACTGGAATGTGTGGTATCTTCACGATGTCGGCATATTAGTTAGTGGACTTGATAATGTTAGTAGGACAGGGTGACTGGATGCACTTCTAGTCCCTAATCGTCCTTCCTTCCCTTTTGCTGTCCTTAATCAGAACCGAGAACATGAGAGTGGTTTTTCATTTCCGCTGAAACTGCTTTCCACTCAGCTAATGCTAACACTTTCATTTCTGACACAACATACAGGGCTATTACAAATGATTGATGCGATTTCATAAATTCAGTGTAGCTCCATTCATTGACATATGGTCACGACACACTACAGATACGTAGAAAAACTCATAAAGTTTTGTTCGGCTGAAGCCGCACTTCAGGTTTCTGCCGCCAGAGCGCTCGAGAGCGCGACAAAATGGCGACAGGAGCCGAGAAAGCGTATGTCGTGCTTGAAATGCACTCACATCAGTCAGTCATAACAGTGCAACGACACTTCAGGACGAAGTTCAACAGAGATCCACCAACTGCTAACTCCATTCGGCGATGGTATGCGCAGTTTAAAGCTTCTGGATGCCTCTGTAAGGGGAAATCAACGGGTCGGCCTGCAGTGAGCGAAGAAACGGTTGAACGCGTGCGGGCAAGTTTCACGCGTAGCCCGCGGAAGTCGACGAATAAAGCGAGCAGGGAACTAAACGTACCACAGCCGACGGTTTGGAAAATCTTAAGGAAAAGGCTAAAGCAGAAGCCTTACCGTTTACAATTGCTACAAGCCCTGACACCCGATGACAAAGTCAAACGCTTTGAATTTTCGGCGCCGTTGCAACAGCTCATGGAAGAGGATGCGTTCAGTGCGAAACTTGTTTTCAGTGATGAAGCAACATTTTTTCTTAATGGTGAAGCGAACAGACACAAGGTGCGAATCTGGGCGGTAGAGAATCCTCACGCATTCGTGAAGCAAATTCGCAATTCACCAAAAGTTAACGTGTTTTTTGCAATCTCTCGGTTTAAAGTTTATGGCTCCTTTTTCTTCTGCGAAAAAAACGTTACAGGACACGTGTATCTGGACATGCTGGAAAATTGGCTCATGCCACAACTGGAGACCGACAGCGCCGACTTCATCTTTTCAACAGGATGGTGCTTCACCGCACTTCCATCATGATGTTCGGCATTTCTTAAACAGGAGATTGGAAAACCGATGGATCGGTCGTGGTGGAGATCATGATCAGCAATTCGTGTCATGGCCTCCACGCTCTCCCGACTTAACCCCATGCGATTTCTTTCTGTGGGGTTATGTGAAAGATTCAGTGTTTAAACCTCCTCTACCAAGAAACGTGCCAGAACTGCGAGCTCGCATCAACAATGCTTTCGAACTCATTGATGGGGACATGCTGCGCCGAGTGTGGGAGGAACTTGATTATCGGCTTGATGTCTGCCGAATCACTAAAGGGGCACATATCGAACATTTGTGAGTGCCTAAAAAAACTTTTTGAGTTTTTGTATGTGTGTGCAAAGGATTGTGAAAATATCTCAAATAATAAAGTTATTGTAGAGCTGTGAAATCGCTTCAATCATTTGTAATAACCCTGTATATGTGTATACGAATTAGCTTATTTTAAAGTGATCTAAATTTGTAAATACTTTGACATGCCCTACATCCTCGTAAAAAGAGATCTACGGATGAATAAAGCTACTACTACTAACATATCGGATGACAGTGTGGGTTGCAGTAGTTACGTGATCTTTTCAGAAAAGAATCCCACCTATTTCGATATATCCTGGAGTCTCTGTGAATCAAGACACAGAGGAATTAAAGACATTAGCTGCCATTGGACATTGATTTAGCACGCGTCAACATAAACTACACACTACTGACCTACTGCCTTCCCCTGCTCGTTCGCCTCATAGCCCGAGGCACCTCGCTGACTGTATATATTTCGTATGGCTAATAGAATACAGGAGTAAGTAAGTAGTAACACAAACAACGTATAAAAACAATGAATGTTCAATGTTACAGGCAACAAACAATTATTAGATCTAAAAAAGGAAGTAATACACAAAATACACAAAAATACATAGAAATTATAGTAATATTATCTAGTAATAGGTTTTTCAGAAGGAGAAGAGTAGACCAGACTCATGGTTGTATGTCCAATTCCGTCAGCCAGCCAGAAGCATCTACCTCCAGGAGGTGCAGCTCCTGCATTGTGCCAGGGAATCTCCTCGTAGGGCAGTCCATTGCGATATGATGTAGAGTTTGTGGATTCCCACAGTCGCAGTTGGGTGAGTCAGTCTGTCCCCATTTGTGCTTCCAGTAATTACATCTACCATAGCCTGTTCGGATACGATTTAAAGTTGTCCAAGATTTTCTGGGAAGACCGAAGCCCTCGGGCCGTACGGTTGGCTCCGAGACTAAGTTAAGGTGATCAGGGTTAGACATATCCCATTCCCGACGCCAGGCTTCGTCGATATCATAATTGTCCTCGATCAGCTGTTGCCCTGATCTCCATGATGGCTTACGGGACTTGAGCCTGTGGCTGGGATTCTTGCAGTGTTCGTGTAAGGGTAGGTCACGGTTGTTAGCGCACTTTTCAGTGCAGATCTTCGCCTTAGATGAGGTGGGGCTATGTTAGCCAGTACCGGGAGCCATTGGTGGGGCGTCGGTTTAATAGTGCCTGAGATGAGCCTCACGGTGTCGTTTAGCTGGGTGTCCACCGTTGCTGTATGAGTGCTGTTTAGCCAGACCGGAGCGCAGTATTCAGCCACCGAATATACTAGTGCGAGAGCAGATGTTCTGAGAACTGTGGCGCTTGCTCCCCAGCTACTTCCAGTGAGTTTGTGTAGGACATTATTTCTGGTTTTGATTTTTGCTGCGCATTTGTATAAGTGCTCCTTGTACGTCACAGATCGGTCCAATGTAATTCCCAGATAATTTGGGAGGGGATTGTAGTTAAGCAGCTGGCCTCTGAACTCTACGTGGGGTGCATAGTTTGCCTATGCACCCCACGTAGAGTTCAGAGGCCAGCTGCTTAACTACAGTCCCCTCCCAAAGTATCTGGGAATTACATTGGACCGATCTCTGACGTTTTGGACTGTTTTGGACATGTTCCGGACTGACGGATACCACGTATCCTATATATAAGTAAGGCGATAACGGCCAATGATCCTTTCTGTGCAGATCCACACCAAGTTTGAACCCTTACGGGAACCGGCGAGATGGCGCGCCCCATTAGTAGCGTGTGCTAAAGTTGAGTCTAAGGGGAGGCGGGCTTTTCCGAATTTGGTCAGCGCATTTGCCTAGTAAGCAGGAGACCTGGGTTCGAATCCCAGTCCGGCATAAATTTTCAGCTTTCCCCATTCATATAAATCAAATCGTACTGCCACATAATGTATTTAATTCCCTTGTGTCTTATCAATGTTTCAGTCAAACCAAATGCTTCCAGATTTGTGAGTCTTCATGTCAGCAAACTGTTCATCTACTGACGGAAACACTAGGTAAATATAATTTGTTCTTTTTTCGTACGCAAGGTGTTTCACAAAACCTTTTACAACCTTCTAGCGGCTGTAGAGGGGACTTGGTAGAGGAACTTTTGATGCGCAAGCCATGACCGGAAATATATCGTTTGGACGTAAGATAACTACGAACATCGGACCACTATCGACTCTCTCGCTGCACGGTACCCACACGGCGGAGACAACCTCTGACCGGACCTGTGTGCTCTACATACGTCGGCCCTGCTGTTCGTTGGACAAGGTGTCTCTCCGAAGCATGCTTCCAGACACACACTTCACAAACTCTAGTGCGCGGCTGTGGAGTAGGGATGCGAAAAACCGACCGGTTAAAACCGATAACGGTATTTTATTTCTGAATAACCGGTATTTTTTCGGTTTTCGTATGGTCTCGGTTGTAACAGGTGTTGTTTTATTTCTTTCTACTGACCGAGTAAAAAAAATTATCAATTAGCCATAGCAGCAATGCTAAAATTTTTCGTTTTTAAAGAAACCTTTTTTTTAAAAAAAAGAGGAGTAATTTTTATTCGTAAAATTTTCAGTGGTTTGAAATAGTGCGCTATTGTAGCAAATGGGAAAAGTGATCAGTGCTATTTTAATAACAAGGCCAACAGACACGAGCAACAAACATATGGTATACGAAATATTGCAGCACTGAACAGACAATAGTGTCCCTGTTCCCGTGTGTCATGGCATATAAGGTACGCGTGTGCGTGCAGTGAGCAAGACTTGGCCCCCACCTGGTCTTATACGTCAGCGTCTCGCTGTACTCACCGGACATCCGTCGTATCGCTGAATGGCACCAGTCCTAGTCCGGAAATAAACTACTGGCCATTAAAATTGCTACACCAACAAGAAATGCAGATGGTAAACGGGTATTCATTGGACAAATATATTATACTAGAACTGACATGTGATTACATTTTCACGCAATTTGGGTGCATAGATCCTGAGAAATCAGTACCCAGAACAACCACCTGTGGCCGTAATAACGGCCTTGATACGCCTGGGCATTGACCAAAACAGAGCTTGGATGGCGTGCACAGGTACAGCTGCCCATGCAGCTTCAACACGATACCACAGTTCATCGAGAGTAGTGACTGGCGTATTGTGACGAGCCATTTGCTCGGCCACCATTGACCAGACGTTTTCAATGGGTGAGAGATCTGGAGAATGTGCTGGCCAGGGCAGCAGTCGAACATTTTCTGTATCCAGAGAGGCCCGTACAGGACCTGCAACATGCGGTCGTGCATTATCATTCTGCAATTTAGGGTTTCGCAGGGATCGAATGAAGGGTAGAGCTACGGGTCGTAACACATCTGAAATGTAACGTCCACTGTTCCAAGTGCTGTCATTGCGAACAAGAGGTGACCGAGACGTGAAACCAATGGCACCCCACACCATCACGCCGGGTGATACGCCAGTATGGCGATGACGAATTCACGCTTCCAATGTGCGTTCACCGCGATGTCGTCAAACACGGATGCGACCATCAAAAAAATGGTTCAAATGGCTCTGAGCACTATGGGACTCAACTGCTGAGGTCATAAGTCCCCTAGAACTTAGAACTACTCAAACCTAACTAACCTAAGGACAACACACACATCCATGCCCGAGGCAGGATTCGAACCTGCGACCGTAGCGGTCGCGCGGTTCCAGACTGTAGCGCCAGAACCGCTCGGCCACCAGCGGCCGGCCCTGCAACCATCATGATGCTGTAAACACAACCTGGATTCATCCGAAAAAATGCTGTTTCGCCATTCTTACAACCAGGTTCGTCATTGAGTACACCATCGCAGGGCGCCCCTGTCTGTGATGCAGCGTCAAGGATAACGGCTGATGCAAACGTCGTCGAACTGTTCGTGCAGATGGTTGTTGTCTTGCAAACGTCCCCATCTGTTGACTCAGGGATCAAGACGTGGCTGCACGATCCGTTACAGCCATGCGGATAAGATGCCTGTCACCTCGACTGCTAGTGATACGAGGCCGTTGGTATCCAGCACGGCGTTCCGTATTACCCTCCTGAACCCACCGATTCCATATTCTGCTAACAGTCATTGGATCTCGACCAACGCGAGCAGCACAGTCGCGATACGATAAACCGCAATCGCGATAGGCTACAATCCGACCTTTATCAAAGTCTGAAACGTGATGGTACGCATTTCTCCTCCTTACACGAGGCATCACATCAACGTTTTACCACGCAACGCCGGTCAACTGCTGTTTGTGTATGAGAAATCGGTTGGAAACTTTCCTCAAGTCAGCACGTTGTAAGTGTCGCCACCGGCGCCAATCTTTTGTGAATGCTCTGAAAAGCTAATCATTTGCATATCACAGCATCTTCTTCCTGTCGGTTAAACTTCGCGTCTGTAGCACCTCATCTTCGTGGTGTAGCAACTTTAATGGCCAGTAGTGTATTTTTACGATGACATTGCAATGAAATACAACGCTCCACTTGCTTCAAAGCATTAAAAATTTATCTGCCACTTCTATGAAACAGTAAAAGAGGAAGGAAATTATGGTAACAATAATAAATTAATTCTGTTGTGGTAACAATAATAAATCAATTCTAAAAGTATAAAAAATACTAGAGTTAAACGCGCTGTTTCGAACCAGTTCATCAACTTTAATAAGACATGCATCACAAGAAATTTGACACGCGGCACTGAAGATAGCCACAGAGTGACCGAAATCTAGATGCGCAATAACCATCATTGCGACTGATAGTTGTACCCTTTATTATTTGCTAACAACGCTACATCCGTAATATACAATTTTTAAAAAAAAGGAAGTAGCCCATCTGCTGCCTGTGTCTGCATAAAATGCCTTAATCTGCTTGTAGCCCTTGGAAACGGACAAATTCACGAAAAACAGAGTACTTCAGCCTTAGTTTTCACCCTTTAGCACTGAATATTTGTAATTTCCAAACAGTGGCATGACCACCGATTAAAGCATTACTTTTGAGCAGTTTCAAAAAATTAGAATCAACAGGAGAATACTGACGATTTTTTTGTAGTATTCAACCACTCAAAGCAGCGAACGGTCGACGGACTAACATTTATTTTACTTCCCTACTTAATTTAATATTTTGATTTTGTATGGGCCTGTCTTGACAATGAGAGTCAAAATTTTCCAGTCGTTCGATTTCTACGTTTGTTGCAGGAAATAATAGGAGTAAAAAACCGAAAGTCGGTTACTTTAGAAACCTATTATTTTGGGCGGTTTTAACAGCAAGGATAATCTGGCGTAAAAAAAAAATATAACCGAAAACCAGCTTATTTACCGATAACCGCCATCCCTATAGTCTGTCGGTAAAATGAAGAGCGAGCGAGCGAGTCCCCACTCTGCCTACCCTGCTACGTCACAAGGCGCTTCTACAGGCTGTTTCACAACGTAGTTCCGTCCCTGCCACGGAGCGCGCTTTAAGGGGAGCCGGAACGATGAAAATGAAAAAATTAAAGGTTCTTGGTTTTCTTCATTATAAAATTATTTGGAGTTCTCTGGATAAAACAAATCAAGTTTCGCCCTTCTAAGTGAATTCTAAGTGTGTTTTTTATCGCTGCAAAGTTGACGCGCCGCGTAAACGGTTGTAGGAGCTTGGTGTGTCACCTCTGACGGCGCCGCTCGCTGGCTGCAAGCAGGGTATCTTTGCGGAATTAGACAGTGTTTTGTTTTCCAACGTTGTACTGTTTTATCCCTGTGACAAGTGACTGTTCATATCGGTGAACATAAACGTTATACCGTGTTTGTTGACTTGTGGAGTTTGCTTTGTGTTGTTTAGCTGTTCAATTTTGCGTATTTGACGAATTTTGCTCGTACCTGTTTTACATATTTGGTTTGTGGATATCAATATGCCACGTTCCAGCAATCGAGTGTTTAACAAATGGCACAATGAGTGGAAGAAGAAATCTTTTGTTGAGATGCTGCTCAGACTGCTTCACCGACTACTCCAAATGAATGTGATAGAATGTGCGGAACACCACAGTCTAGCCTCCTGGGTGTGAACATACCAGTTTCTCGCAGCCGTTTTTGCAGCCGGATGAAAGTGATACGTGGTGGACTGAGGCGATACGGGAAACGTTCTCGATACTTGTGTAACTCTCCCATTACGTACTGTACACCGTAAACGGGGAGGTTTGAAAGTGATCCGATCTTGAAACTTATTTTATATTCAAACTAGTGATGGGCTAAACTGCGATTTTCCGATATCTGTGATTTCTGTGAATGCTACTTTTCAGTATCTGTTATTCTTAACTGTGATTTGTCGCAGTTAAGAGTCGCAGTTAAGGAACATAGGTCGTGTATCCCTCCGCCACTGCTATTTCTGATACTTCCGCGATTTCTGCTATTTCTGCGATTTCTGTGACTTCTGCGACTTACCACCGTATGAAAAAGTTACATCTGTCAACACAGAAAATTGCATCTCAACAAACCTGTCATTGGCAAGTATGTTTTACGTTTTTTCTTCCGTTGGCTTTAATTTTGTATTAAAGAAACAACTGTGAAAATATTAATAGTGTAATTAATATGTAAGTAGCGGGTTCAGTACCGTAATAGTTCGTATTTAGAAAATGAATTCTAACATATTGTTATGTTCACAGGTACCTGAACTACATTTCAGTCACTCAGTTAAGTGATAACTCAAAATATCATTGTCAACAGATCTGAAGAAATTGCCACTGCGTCTTTAGAGTGTCTTCGTCAGAGGAGAGGTTAGTTTCTAAGCGTTTCGATGGACTTAATTACTTCAGTGAGATCGTTCTTGCAAATGTGATATTCATTATAGCAAATATTAGCAATCTACTCTGTCAATTATATTGCTAGTAATTAGTGACAGCAAAAATTGTTTAATAATCCTTGTGTTTTTGCAGACACAGTTCTGACTCTGATTACTGGTTGCTGTACGTATCTATCCACATCAAGGCTGTTGAGAGAGACTCGTGAAGATTCAAGACAGCTCTTAGAGGATTTGCAGTGTAAAAGTGAAATAATTGTGAAATAAGTGTGTGAATGATTAAACTGTATTTTATTGAAGTTGTTGTGCGATTTTAAAGGAATAATAAATGTCAAATACAGTCAGTGAATAATAAAAATCTCATTTTCCACATGTTTAAGCCGTCCTATCCCATAATTTTCCGCCACTTACTTATTGGTAAACACTTGTTGGAGAGTGACATGCCGCCTCCCCGCCCCCCTTTCTCCACAATCTTGGTGTGACACTGACCTGTAACATATCCCGAAGTCTACAATATGCATTTTGAGGCTGTTGATATGAAAGTGGGAAGTACAGATCTTCCAATTAAATCAGGAATAACTTAAGTGCATTACTTGAAAGTAACACAGGAAAAGCTTTCATATGTAGGTGGTAGTAGTGTTGGCAAAAAGGTCTTGTGTGTGAAGTTGCCATGTAGAACACGAGGTGTAAAACTTTTCTCCCGAGTCTTGAACTGTGTCGGAACAAAAGTGAGGCATTCATATGGCTGTTTTCATTTCTCTACACTTATACAGATGTCTGAGTTCTGCTGTGTTAACATTGCAAAGTCCTGTAGGCATGTGGAATATTAACCAAAACTGTCATATTGGAAGCAGAATCAAACACATTTGTTACGTTACTTGATATTTTCAGGAGAAAAAGGCAATGTTGCTTCTTACTAATATAATACATTCAGAGTCACAGCAGTATTTGACCAACCATAACTGATGCTGAATGTGCATGTCGTCATATAATATGAAGGGCTTATTTCAATAGTGGTACAAGTCCAAAACCTCCACTTTTCTGTCTATAATGCTTCTGAAATTAGTGATCCAAACAAACATAAATAAAGGTTCATCTCTAGCAAGAAGCCATATGCTTGAATGTTTCTGGTATCTCAACTGCAGATTTGTCAGCGCTCATTTAACTTTACGACTCTGTATCTCAAAATGAACAAAAATGGACTTGTACCACTATTGAAATAAGCCCTTCATATGCACACACAGCATATCGATCTCGTGAGGCACAAGGCTCTCATAACGAAGTACGTACGTCGGTCAACAGATGACACTAGGAAAAGTATGTTAACTGCGCTTTTTAGTTGCTACTTGCGACTCTTAGTTGCGATTTGTCACAGAAATCGCAGTTTGACTCGGTAGCGAATAGCGTAGTATGAACTTTGCTCAACAGATGGCAGTGCTAACTGCGCTTTCTAGTTGCTGCTTGCGACTCTTAGTTGCGACTTGTCACGGAAATCGCAGTTAGACTCGATACCGTATCGCAGAGATGGACGTAGTACGAACTTTGGCCAAAAGATGGCACTGTTAACCGCGCTTTCTAGTTGCTACTTGTCACTGAAATCGCAGAAAGCAGTGCTAAATTCGACCAATAGATGGCTCACGTCTTTGAATGTGGAATACTACTTGCGACTGCTAACTGTGACTGAAATCGCAGTTAGATTCTGTAAAATTGCTACTGTGATATCTGCGACTTCTCAGTCACTGTGATTTCTAACATACGCCGTTTCCTGCCCACCACTGACTCAAACGCTACATTTCTGGACATGAGTTCCTATCACAACTTTTGTCTAGTAGTCCCTTCTCCAACACGCGGGATCCTGTGATACGGATTGTGAAACAACCTGCGCATACTTTGTATGAGCATCATCTTAGAAAAACCAGAAACAGTTTACTTGACAAGAAAAGTTTATAACAGTATTTCGGAACACTACGTTTGGCGAGAATACGACAGCACTTATCCCGCATTTATTACATTAAATTACACTCTTTTGTTGAAATGTAATCCGAGCGCTGTTGGCAATGCGACGACATTAATCAGTATTCGTAGTCCTTTTAAACTGCGGGTATATTTATCTCACTAATAGCTTGAAAATAAATGTATGTAGCAGCTTCTCTGCCTCTAGCAACAGGTGGCCGTATTGTATGTTAATGCAGTGAGCTACAAAATAGAACACAAGAAGCCTGGCCGCCCCTAATGCCTGTAGAGCTCCGTACACAGATAAATTCTCTCTAACCTTTACCTCCACTGTATTTTGAACCAGCGGGAGAATCAGTGAATTCACCTTCACACACTAGTTGGCGGCGGTGAGACATCAGTTTGAAAACTAACATACAAACGACTCCTAATTCGGGAAATATTTGCATAATTTTTGTGGCAGATTCACCGGCATTGTTTCTCAAAGAAGCTGTGTTATAAACGAACATTTCCGTTTTAAAGCATCGCGCATGGCTTGATTTTTATTTGTGTAGGAAATGACATATGAAATAAGAGGCGTGTAGGATGCCGAACAACCGCAGACGTGGTTCTCTGGGCAGTAATGCCATACGATCATTTCGTTTGATTTTGCCACTGGAGTCCGTTATCTGTAACGCTTTCGCGCCCACTTAAGCACAACGAAACGCACCCTTTCTTTTTTAATCTTCTCTGCTAATTCTAACTGTTGGCTTAATCGATCGAACTAGTATTTTATGAAACACTTCCTTTGTGGATGAATTCGGTTTCTCCACGATTCTTGCAATGATTTTCAGGCTGGCATCAAATATCCCCTCACCACTTTTATGCGATCGTTCCGTTTTACGCCACTCCTGACGGATACTCATAGAGATTTTACTGTTGTTGCTAATTCCATTGAATGTAAATGTCATATGGCATTGTTGACTGTGATATGATTTATCGCCAGTAGTCCATTGCAGCAGGAAATCTGTTAAGATGTAACTGTTCACACATTAAACTTCTCAAGTACACATTTCGACATGTTAATTATTTGCACGCTGCATGTTATACCGATTAGCTTAAATTCAGTCGTCTTTTCCGCTTCTTGGTGATAAAATCGAATTTTCAACTTACAAACGCTCAAATTTAAACATTTTCGTGTGTTGTCGACATGTTTGGCTCCCACTTCCTCGCTAATAACCGTGTTGTATCGTCCTCACTTCGCAACTGAAAACCGCGATGATCATTTATGACATGCGTTCCGCCTTTTTTCTTCCAAAAATACCTTTAAAGACCTGAAATTACATTACACTTATAGACATCTATTTATTTTGTGCAATTTATTGTGTACGTCTGTTGATTTTTGAGTTAGTGACAGTTCGTTGATTAGCTTGCTATATAGTTCTTTCTTTCGTTTCTATGTCCGCTTTGTCAGATTTTTTTTAAATATAATTTACTTATCTTAAGAATGCAATATTCGTCAAGTAACAATTTTCGGGGTTTGTATGACCTTAAAGACAATAAATTTGTAAGAATTTGGTTAAGAATACTATCCGCGTACTTTTTTGTTTTTTTTTTTTTTGTTTTTTTCTTTTGTTTTAATACCCAGTTTATTTTCCATACCTTTGATATTTTTGAAGTGTGTTGATACACTATTGAGAGACAAAATATCACTTTTCCGCATGATCCCCGTCTCTTTCAACTGCCTTATGCTACCGTGCCTGTACACAAGCTTGCAGGAATCGGGACCAGCACGTTTGAGCCACTGTTTAGCAGCCTTCAGAAGGCAATCATCACATAAACGGCGTCATCCCCAGACACTTCCTTCAATTTCTTGTGAATGTCACTGGATCGTTCTCACAACACAGGGACTCTGTAAAAGTACCTCGCTTCAGACGAATGTCAACTGCAGCAGCCATATTGATGGAGTGCAAAAAATGGTTCAAATGGCTCTGAGCGCTATGCGACTTAACTTCTGAGGTCATCAGTCGCCTAGAACTTAGAACTACTTAAACCTAACTAACCTAAGGACATCACACACATCCATGCCCGAGGGAGGATTCGAACCTGCGACCGTAACGGTCGCGCGGTTCCAGACTGAAGGGCCGAGAACCGCACGGCCACACCGGCCGGCGATGGAGTGCATATCTCCGACAACGCTGCTGCCAGAAAAAGATCCTGCAAGATGGTCGACTGAAGAGAACCGTTCAGCGTGACAGAAGTGGAACCCATCCACAGATTGCTGCAGATTTCAATGCTAGGCGATCGAGATGTGTCAGGGTGCCAACCGTTCAACGAAACATCATCGATATGAGCTTTCGGAGCACGACACGAAGTCTTACGCCTCGCCTGGGCACGTCAGCACCGACATTGGACTGTTGATGAATGCAAACATATCGCTTGGTCGGACAAGTCTCGTTTCAAATTGTATCGAGCGGATGGACGTGTACGGGTATGGAGAGAAACTCATGAATCCATGGACCCTGCATGTCAGGAGAAGACTGTTCAAGCTGGTGGAGCCTCTGTAATGGTGTGGAGCGTGTGCATTTGGAGTCATATGGGATCCCTGATACGTATAGATACGACTCTGACAGGTGACACGTACGTAAGCATCCCGTCTGATCACCTGCATCCATTCATGCCCATTGTGCATTCCGACGGACTTTGGCAATTCCAACAGGACAATGCGACACCCACACGTCCAGAGTTGCTAAAGAGTGGCTCCAGGAACACTATTCTGAGTTTAAACTCTTCCGCAGGCCGGTAAACTCCCTAGACATGAACATTATTGAGCAAATCTGGGATGCCTTGCAACGTGATGTTCAGAAGAGATTTGCACCCTCTCGTAGTGTTCCGGATTTGTGGACAGCCCTGCAGGATTCATGGTGACAATTCGCTCCAGCACTGCTTCAGACATTAGTCGAGTCCATGACACGTCGTGTCGCGGCACTTCTGCGTGCTCGTGGGGGACCTGCACGATATTAGACGGGTGTACCGGTTTCTTTGGCTCTACAGTGTATATTGCTTCGTAACTAACTGCACTCGTAGTGTTCGTATCAGCTCTGATTGGTTTTCTATTCCACGTAGCATTCTGAGCAGATATCGTGTCTTTTGCTTTATGCTGGTATGCGACTCTTCGCTCTAAAATTGTGTCACCTCGGTTCTTCGCACATCTTCTTCGCGCGTAAGCGAGACTCACTGTGCAAAGAGTAGCAGCTCATCGCCGGATTTGGCATATGTTCTGTGTTCTAAGACTCTGTTTGTTGTCACTGTGTACCTCAGAAAGGAAGTCACGAACCCCTACTTCTCCGAAATCTCTTAATTTCATTTGTCAACGTATTTCTCTGCGCGCTGCTGTACTTCATTGCTGACGGCTAACTTACAGCGCGGTTGATTGCAGAATATTACACTTTCCTTCTCAAACTCCATCTTGTGTAGCAGTGTACCTCTTACCTATATCAACCGAATTATCATTCCATCAACGAAATCAGGGGCAGGAATCATGTAGCCAGAAAACAGGAGTTGCGAAATGTGTTAGCAGAAACACGAGACAACACATGAAAAACCTTCTAGTGCCAACACTGTGTTGTGGCAGCCTGCCTGGTAAATCTCCGGTTAATCGAACTACACTCTCCAGTAAACCGACTCCATGCGAGTGGAAGCATCGTCAGAAATTTTCATAAAATTTGCAACAGTTCGTAGCTGCGACCCCAGTTAGTCTGTCAATTGTTTGTGAAGACAGTAAATTATTATAATCGTCTTCTGCATTTCCGTACTTGAACTGTTTATGTGATGAGTCATCATGAGTGGACAGTGGGGTTAAGTTAGTATACGCTTTGAGATCTGTGGAGAACCGTCTAAATATCACACCTAGGTTGGCAGGTGTATCATACGGTAGACGATAATTCTGGCGCGTCGATTTGATTCTTGGATGATTCTTCTTTATATTTCGCAACCTGATGTTTTGCTCTCATGGGGGAACAAATTAGATTGTACAGGGTGATTCAAAAAGAATACCACAACTTTAAAAATGTGTATTTAATGAAAGAAACATAATATAACCTTCTGTTATGCATCATTACAAAGAGTATTTAAAAAGGTTTTTTTCACTCGAAAACAAGTTCAGAGATGTTCAATATGGCCCCCTCCAGACACTCGAGCAATATCAACCCGATACTCCAACTCGTTCCACACTCTCTGTAGCATATCAGGCGTAACACTTTGGATAGCTGCTGTTATTTCTCGTTTCAAATCATCAATGGTGGCTGGGAGAGGTGGCCGAAACACCATATCCTTAACATACCCCCATAAGAAAAAATCGCAGGGGGTAAGATCAGGGCTTCTTTGGGGCCAGTGATGAAGTGCTCTGTCACGGGCTGCCTGGCGGCCGATCCATCGCCTCGGGTAGTTGACGTTCAGGTAGTTACGGACAGATAAGTGCCAATGTGGTGGCGCTCCATCCTGCTGAAATATGAATTGTTGTGCTTCTTGTTCGAGCTGAGGGAACAGCCAATTCTCTAACATCTCCAGATACTGTAGTCCAGTTACAGTAGCACCTTCGAAGAAAAAGGGACCAAAAACTTTATTGGCTGAAATGGCACAGAAAACGTTCACCTTAGGCGAGTCACGTTCATACTGAGTTGTTTCCCGCGGATTCTCAGTGCCCCATATACAGACATTGTGACGGTTGATTTTCCCGTTACTGTGGAAAGTTGCTTCATCACTAAACACAATCTTTGAAAAGAAAGATTCATCTGTTTCCATTTGAGCAAGGATAAAATCACAGAAATCGATTCTTTTAATCTTATCAGCTGCAGACAGTGCTTGAACCAATTTCAGACGATAAGGTTTCATAACTAACCTTTTTCGTAGGACTCTCCATACAGTTGATTGTGGAATTTGCAGCTCTCTGCTAGCTCTGCGAGTCGATTTTCCTGGGCTGCGAACAAATGCCTGCTGGATGCGTGCTACATTTTCATCACTCGTTCTCGGCCGTCCAGAACTTTTCCCTTTGCACAAACACCCATTCTCTGTAAACTGTTTATACCAACGTTTAATACACCACCTATCAGGAGGTTTAACACATACTTCGTTCGAAATGCACGCTGAACAGCTGTCGTCGATTCACTTCTGCCGTACTCAATAACACAAAAAGCTTTCTGTTGAGCGGTCGCCATCTTAGCATCAACTGACGCTGACGCGTAGTCAACAGCGCCTCAAGCGAACAAATGTACAACTAAATGAAACTTTATAGCTCCCTCAATTCGCCGACAGATAGTGCTTAGCTCTGCTTTTTGTCGTTGCAGAGTTTTAAATTCTTAAAGTTGTGGTTTTCTTTTTGAATCGCCCTGTATTTTAGACAAGGTACAGTAGTAACATACGACTCTCGTTTTATGAATTACTGTTTTTCAAAATTTGATATGATTTAAGCTGCAGTTTATCAGGTACTGCTAGTTTTCCAGATGTCTCCTAACGTCTCAAGGGGACAAGTGTATCACTTGGTCTGCTAAGAACAATTATGTCGCATGTCTTGTCAGTTGCATCACGTACTACCTGAAGTAATATTTGGCTCGATGATATTGAACACATCCGCCGCAGTCGTATTATACGAAAAATACACTGTACTAGCGGTGTGTGAAAGGTTTTGTAATTCGCAGAAGCCGTATCATAGTAGCTCCTTATATGCACCATTCTGTTCAATTTTCGAACGACGTAATTGCCAATGTTATAGCCTTCATGCTGCGTTACTTGTCAAGAGACGAGATACCTGTTTCAGGAAATACGCTTTGATGTCTTTCTGCGCACAGCGACTTCTGCTTTGGCGAATGTGTTGAAAGCGTAGCCACCGTTCCGAAATAAATTTTATTGTTCTCCGAAACGCGCGCTTAAGTTACGCGTAAGAGATTGGTTTACGTGCCAGCCTCCGAAAAGGACTCTGCTTTCAAAGCACGTCTGCCTCTTTCCAAGATTGGTGTCATGCCCACGCAAATGACACACTCATTCCAACGAAGATGGACATGCCAAATGCGCCACAATTCAAGCGAGACATCTTTGCTACAAACGCAACCTTTTGTGGCTTTACTTCACGTACGCGTACTTTTTTCGTTCGTTCTATCTCCCCGGTTTCCTTTTCATAAAATCTGCATTTCGTTTCCAGTCATTGCAATTTTTTTTTTCATCACCTTAGTCTTTTTTCGCGTGTGAAGTACTTTTGCTGCGGATCGCGCGTTTCATTCCAAGGACATCTGCAGAGAGTGTCTTCTACATCTACATCATACTTCGCAAGCCACCTAATGGTAAGTGGTAAGTGGCGGAGAGTACTTTTGTCAGTCTGGAACCGCGCGAACGCTACGGTCGCAGGTTCGAATCCTGCCTCGGGCATGGGTGTGTGTGATGTCCTTAGGTTGGTTAGGTTTAAGTAGTTCTAAGTTCTAGGGGACTGATGACCACGGCAGTTGAGTCCCATAGTGCTCAGAGCCATTTGAACCGAATCCCTGACTGCAGCACAAACAGCAGCACAAGCACACGTGCAATGATCTGCCTCAACGCCGCTGGCAGGATCCAGAATGTTTCATGTCCAAACTTGTGAATGGCTGCATTGCCATGAGTCGGAGACCAAAACCCAATCGCTGCAGAGGATGCATACAGGCAGCCCACGCCGAGCAAGTTCCGTACAGCGTCTTCAATGGGAGAATACATGACCACAGTCGTTGACTGACTGGAACCAGGGACCACGATTAACAGCATGGCGTAAGTGGATACTCTTTGGAGGTTGCGCCGTGCAATTCAAAAGAAACGACTGTGAAACTGGAGGAAAGGAGTACTCTTGCAATACGACAACGCTCGCCCCCTTACAAGCCGGACAACCACAGCTGCTATCGCTGACGTGGGGTTCCAGGTGATGCCGCACATACCGAATTCTCTTGCCTTGGCCCCATCTGATTACCACCGATTCGGGACTATCAAGAAACCCCTGCACTGACATCACTTGGCAGACGTCCAGGAATTGCGAGCAGCTATCCAGCGATGCGTGCGACCCTCTTCGAGGGCCTACAGAAGTTACCATACCGGTGGTGCAAGTGTGTGCAATTCAGTGGAGACTATATTGAGAAAGTGCCTCTATCTGCCGAGGCAAAGAGGTTAGCAGTGAGTAATCAAATAAAATTATGCCCTCTCCTTCCTCACCCCCCCCCCTCACACCCCTTTTCTTTAAGTGAGAGACACAGGGCCAACAGCTTCACCGTAGTGGCAACACGCTTGCCGTAGATCACCGAAGCGCTGTCGGGCTGGGCTAGCACTTGGATGGGTGACCATCCGATCTGCCGAACGCTGTAGGCAACTGATGAGCTCTTTGATTGAGAAGTGGCGGCTCCGGTCTCGTAAACTGACCAAATGGCCGGGAGAGTTGTGTACTGACCACTGGCCCCTCCCTGTCGGCATCCAGTGACACCTGTGGGCTAAGGATGACATGGCGGCCGGTCGGTACCGTTGGGCCTTCATGGCCTGTTCGAGCAGAGTTTAGTTTAGTTAAGAGACAGAGAGAAATGACACAACAAAGCAAAATTTGGTTTGGATACAGCAGTGCTACCTTACATATTGTCCTATTCGACGAGCTGATAGAACTCTGCCTTCCTGCAACGTGAGGACAGGTTCAGCCACCGACGTACGGTGGAACCTTTTGTTTAATGTGAAATCCGAAACGACGTTGCAGTTTTGATTTATTTCAAATCATAAAAGCCACTGTATGGGATGATGGAACAGGAAAAAGTGCAATATGTATTTGTACGTAGTTATTCTTTGACTTGCTTATATTTTTGCAGCGTAAATTTGTGCTAGAAAATCGATCGAGTATGATACTTAAAAACTGTGCATTTCTAGCATCAATTAGCTTTATTGCTAGTCTGCACAATTGATAAGAGAAGCAATAAGTAATTTTACACAACTGTCTTTGTTAGGCATATTTGTTTCGACAACAGACTAAAATGTATCTAATGAATGGGACCAGTGGGAACTACCGTGTAAAATTAATGACGGAATAATGTGTTGAGCACCTGAATATGGACGAGGGCTTGAAATGCGCCGTGGCTCAAATAGAAAACCACGTTTCTTAATGAAGGTTGTTTTTGTGTCCTACATTCACGGAAATGGAAAGTGTTGCACCATTAACCATCTACATCTACATCTACATTTATACTCCGCAAGCCACCCAACGGTGTGTGGCGGAGGGCACTTTACGTGCCACTGTCATTACCTCCCTTTCCTGTTCCAGTCGCGTATGGTTCGCGGGAAGAACGACTGCCGGAAAGCCTCCGTGCGCGCTCTAATCTCTCTAATTTTACATTCGTGATCTCCTCGGGAGGTATAAGTAGGGGGAAGCAATATATTCGATACCTCATCCAGAAACGCACCCTATCGAAACCTGGCGAGCAAGCTACACCGCGATGCAGAGCGCCTCTCTTGCAGAGTCTGCCACTTGAGTTTGTTAAACATCTCTGTAACGCTATCACGGTTACCAAATAACCCTGTGACGAAACGCGCCGCTCTTCTTTGGATCTTCTCTATCTCCTCCGTCAACCCGATCTGGTACGGATCCCACACTAATGAGCAATACTCTAGTTGAACGAGTGTTTTGTAAGCCACCTCCTTTGTTGATGGACTACATTTTCTAAGCACTCTCCCAATGAATCTCAACCTGGTACCCGCCTTACCAACAATTAATTTTATATGATCATTCCACTTCAAATCGTTCCGCACGCATACTCCCAGATATTTTACAGAAGTAACTGCTACCAGTGTTTGTTCAGCTATCATATAATCATACAATAAAGGATCCTTCTTTCTATGTATTCGCAATACATTACATTTGTCTATGTTAAGGGTCAGTTGCCACTCCCTGCACCAAGTGCCTATCCGCTGCAGATCTTCCTGCATTTCGCTACAATTTTCTAATGCTGCAACTTCTCTGTACACTACAGCATCATCCGCGAAAAGCCGCATGGGACTTCCGACACTATCTACTAGGTCATTTATATATATTGTGAAAAGCAATGGTCCCACAACACTCCCCTGTGGCACGCCAGAGGTTACTTTAACGTCTGTAGACGTCTCTCCATTGATAACAACATGCTGTGTTCTGTTTGCTAAAAACTCTTCAATCCAGCCACACAGCTGGTCTGATATTCCGTAGGCTCTTACTTTGTTTATCAGGCGACAGTGCGGAACTGTATCGAACGCCTTCCATCAGTTCGATATTTACGAAACTTTGTGGAGATCTTCGGTATTAAATAATAAAGCTTTCCTTCCATCTGCAACTAAAGTCCATTGTCAACGTCAGTATGAGATGTGACTCCGCCTGTACGAATACACATATTTTTTTTCTTTTTTTATGACACGGAAACAAACAGCCTCTGAATGTCATCTCGAGGAATTTCTGCCGGCCGGAGGGGCCAAGCGGTTCTAGGCGCTACAGTCTGGAACCGCGAGACCGCTACGGTCGCAGGTTCGAATCCTGCCTCGGGCATGGATGTGTGTGATGTCCTTAGGTTAGTTAGGTTTAAGTTCTGTGGCACTGAAGACCTCAGAAGTTAAGTTCAAAAAAATGGCTCTGAGCACTATGGGACTTAACATCTATGGTCATCAGTCCACTAGAACTTAGAACTACTTAAACCTAACTAACCGAAGGACAGCACACAACACCCAGCCATCACGAGGCAGAGAAAATCCCTGACCCCGCCGGGAATCGGACCCGGGAATCCGGGCGTGGGAAGCGAGCACGCTACCGAACGACCACGAGATGCGGGCAGAAGTTAAGTCCCTTAGTGCTCAGAGCCATTTGAACCTTTTTTTTTTGTGTCGGTTCATCTGGAAGCTGATATGAAAATACGCGTCTTCCCTTTGCATCCCAGACATGCGCTTTGGGCGATAAAACAAGAGGCGGTGTGGCCGAGCGGTTCTAGGCGCTTCAGTCTGGAACCGCGCGACTGCTACGGTCGCAGGTTCGAATCCTGCCTCGGGCAGTTAGTGTAAGCGTAGGGACCGATAACATCAACAGTTTGGTCCCACAGGCCAGACGGCGATGTGTGGCGTACAGAGAGGCGGCACAGCCTGCGGTAAGTTGCCAGCTGGGCGGGCTCACTGACCGCAGCGTCCTCGACCTTGACTGCTCGCTGGTCGCTGGCCGCTGGCCGCTGGCCGTGCCGCCCAGGAAGAAACCAGCCGCGTCCGACCGCAGCGCCCTCGCTATGGACGGCACACACCGTCTCTTCCTGTCCACACCACGTTGCAGAGCAGTTTCACGAAAACTCATCCACTGATCGATAGCACCCACACACCTGTTCGTCGATATTAGTATGGAGTACGTCCACTCTTTGCCTTAAGGGGCTCCGGAAAGGCTCAAAATCATGAGAAGTTCAATATTTACTTTTTTGCATTTTCTGAATCTGCAGACTATTATCTTTTAATAGATATATAATTTATTCAATTCCGAAGACTACAACTATTTTTAAATTTTTTTTGAAATGTGTTCTACATGGGCGTGACCCACTGTGGCGCTGTTAAACTGCTGTCAAATGGTGTTATTATTAACGTCCGTGTTCATCAGGTACATTTTAGTGATGTGAGATAAAGTATGTGTTGTGGCTAACCTGTGATGGTTCAATATATATCGCTGGTGTGATTGTCGATTGTTTCATGTTTATTTACTCTGTCGTTATCTCGAAAATATTCGTAATTAATTCTGTTTCTTGAGTCTCTGTTTTGTTGAAGTATAATAATGAGTAAAAGTAAAGTTATTAGAAATCCTCTGAAGGCTTTTAAGAAAAGGAGAAATGTTGGAAAGCCAAAGGTATGTGTTATTACTGTAAACAATAAAGACGATAACCAAGTGAGTGAACCTAACCTCTCAAGTACACCTGCCCATAGCAGTCAAAGTGGGAAAGAAAATACTTCACAGAAGAAGCTTGGTTCAATGAGTGAAAACTATGAATGTTTTATGGGCGAATCGGATGTGAATGAAATATTTGATATGTCGGTTCTCAAAAAGTGTATTCACGGAAAAACTCAAAACCCCAATGAAAGTGTAAATAGTGTTATATGGTCGAGAATCCCCAAGACTGTATTTGTTGGAATAGAAACACTTCACTTTGGTGTGTATGATGCTGTTGCGACTTTCAATGATGGCAACATTGTAAGGTGCAAGGTATTTAGAAATATGGGAATGAAGATAGGTTCTAACATGGTACGAGCGATGCTTGCTTTAGACAAGGAACGCCTTCGGGCTGCAGACAGGGCTGTAAAGAGTCTAGAAATACAAGCAAGAGTAAACAGGAGGAGGAACAAGAGGAAGCTGGAGGAGGAGTTTGCAGAGGATGAAGGTAATCCATCCTATGGACCTGGAATGCGCTAAAAAGTTAATCCAATCTTTGTCGCTCGATTCCCAAAAGTTTTATTTTCTCATACTAATTACCTGTTTTCTAAGGATCTTCCAAACATATTTGTTTCAAACTTTCGGTAAATGTTACACAGTACCTTCTGCATAATTTAACACAGCCTTTTTCCAAAAAACTGTATATTTTTGAATATATAAATAAAAAATTGCAAAAAAATGTTGTGAATTTTCATTACAATTGAAAAAAAATCATCTTTAATAACTGAACTAAAATTTTGTAAAATCCCTGTGTTAAGCTGTAGCCCATATTCCAATAAATAACCTGTAAAAAGTTCAACTTCCTACCTCAAATACTTTGTGAGGAAAGATGTAATTTATAAGCGTTATTTTAACATTGCAAGTATAGGGCGTTCCGGATCCCCTTAATGACAGCTTGAACCCTGCTGGAGACACTGTCTGTAAGGTACCTGTATGTCTGTGGAGGAATGGCGGCCCATTTTCCGAGATCCGAAAACAGAGAAGCTAGTAATGTTCGCTGGAGTTTGAGTGAACTCATCCCGAAGGTATTCCGTTGGGCTCAGGTCGGCTCTCTTGGACGCCAGCCCGTTTCAGTAATAGTGTCCACAAGCCATTGCCTTAGAAACACTGCTTTATGATAGGGTGCGCTGTCATCCTAGTACAAACACTCGAGTCTCCGAACTGGTCCTCTACCGCATGCGGTGTACCGTGCTTTAAATGTGTTCATATCCTTCCACAATTAGCTTTATTCTTCCCACTGCTTCACTGTGGGCGCTACACACGATTGCAGGTAGTATCCCTTCGGATTGCCACAGGGTACAGTGTCATTCATTACTCCATGCCATTCGTTCCCTGACATCCACTGTCCACTGGGGTCGCTATTTGTACCAGCTCAAGCTTCGCTTAACACTGACTGTGTGTCTTATGAGGAGATGCTCGACCATTTTACCCCATTCCTTTTAATTGCCTATGCACAGTCATTGTGCTAGCTGGGTTATTGTTATGAGATTACAACTAACGAATGATTCCTTCCACTGGTTTGATGTGCCTAGTTAGAAACTACGACCATTCTCCGCAGTGCTCGACGCTTCGTGTCCGTTTGGACATAAGGCCTGCTAGGGCTTGGTTTTTATCTACCTTTGTTCCCTCGCGTTCCCACTTCACAGTCACATCGCCAAAAGCCGGCTGGGACTGCTTTAGAAGGGCTGACCCTGACGGATATGTTACTCGGGCGACATCCAATGATTAGTTCATTTTCAAAGTCACTCAGATCACGTGACGCCTTCTGCTGTTACTCTTTCTCTGCTGGCAACACAGTACTACCCACATCTTGTTAAACTAAGACTCAAAGTCGTGAGTGGCCGGCCGGAGTGGCCGAGCGGTTCTAGGCGCTAGTCTGGAACCGCGCGACCGCTACGGTCGCAGGTTCGAATCCTGCTGCGGGCATGGATGTGTGTGATGTCCTTAGGTTAGTTAGGTTTAACTAGTTCTAAGTTCTAGGCGACTGATCACCTCAGCAGTTAAGTCCCATAGTGCTCAGAGCCATTTGAACCAAAGTCGTGAGTGAGGCGTGCGAGCATTTCTAATGACCTTTACATCATTGTACGCTAACTGATAGAGCGCAAAATTAGTCACTGAATGTCCGTCGGACTTCTTTGTTTTCATGACGTGTTTCGTTCTTGCGGAACACAACTAGCACTTCGTACTCGTGAAGTAATGAGTGCTATCAAATTCATTCAATATTTTTAGATTTCCAGAAGGCCTCCGACACGGTTGCTCACAAGCGTCTTCTAACCAAACTGCTTGCCTACGGAGTATCGCCTCAGTTGTGCGACTGGATTCGTGATTTCCTGTCAGAAAGGTCACAGTTCGTAGTAATAGACGGGAAGTCATCGAGTAAAACAGAAATAATATCCGGCGTTCCCCAAGGAAGCGTTATAGGCCCTCAATTGTTCCTGATCTATGTTAACGACATAGGAGACAGTTTGAGTAGCCGTCTTAGATTGTTTGCAGATGATGCTGTCATTTACAAGCTTGTAAAGTCATCAGACGATGCATGGGGGCTTAATTAAATGAAAATGCAAATAATTTTAATTTTTTGCTTTAGTAGCTGTATGTCCGATTACGAAGTCTCGTAAACGGTTGGCCCTGACTAGTATTATTACGCTATCTGACTGCATAGAACAATAACAAAGAATGAAATGGAAATTTTCATTAACACAATTAATTAATTAAGTCCCCAGCAACTATAAAACCTACGAAACCAAAGCACAAGTGTAACTGTTCTGTGTGTGGAAGTATGACTCAACGTACGCATCTGGCACGGTTCTTCTTCAATAAGACAAGAAATTTCAAATATCATTTATACTGAAGTAATTAAAGAAAATAGAAATACTACAATTGCGCAAGAAAACCAGGATTACACTCTAATACAAGAGCACAAGCCAGATGCTTTGTTGACTGAACGTGTAATGAAGCATTATTTACGACATTAAATAATGAAAAATAAATGAAGTTTCGTTACCTTCATATATTGACCAAAATCACTCTAATCATTACAACATATCTCCACACCGACTCGCTATTACCACATCTCAACAAGAACTTTTCAGTATCACATCTCAGCAAGCACTCTCTACTAGCACATCTCAAAAAACACTCTCTGCTACGAGTTCTTAACAAGCACTGACTACCACGAGCTCTCCCCAAGCACTGACTACTACGAGTTCTCAATAATCACTGCCAGTGGAGGCGGCGGAACAATACTCTCTAGCGCGATCTCTGGCGCTGTGGCTCAGTGTAGCCACCTTTCAACGACCAAAACGAATTGCAAAATGATTCAGATAAGATATCTGTGTGGTGCGAAAAGTGGCAACTGACCCTGAACAAAGAAAGTGTGGAGTTATTCACATGAGTACTACAAGAAATCCGCTAAATTTCGATTACGTGACAAGCCACACAAATCTCAAGGCTGTAAATTCAACTAAATACTTAGGGTACAATTACAAATAACCTAAATTGGAACGATCACATAGATAATATTGTGGGTAGAGCAAACCAAAGACTGCGATTCATTGGCAGAACACTTAGAAAGTGCAACAGGTCTACCAAAGAGACTGCTTACACCACGCTTGTCCGCCCTATTATGGAGCATTGCTGTGCGGTGTCGGATCCGTATCAGGTGGGACTGACGGATGACATCGAAAAAGTTCAAAGAAGGGCGGCTCGTTTTGTATTATCGCGAAATAAGGGAGATAGTGCCACAGACATGCTACGTGAATCGGAGTGGCAATCATTGAAACAAAGGCGTTTTTCGTTGCGACGGGATCTTCTCATGAAATTTAAATCATCAGTTTTCTCCAACGATTGCGAAAACATTCTGTTGGCACCCACCTACACAGGCAGAAATAATCATCAAGATAAAATAAGAGGAATCAGGGCTCGCAGATAAAAATGTAAGTGCTCGTTTTTCCCGCGCGCCGTTCGAGAGTGGAACGGTAGAGACAGCTTGAAGGTCGCTCATTGAACCCTCTGCTAGGCACTAAATTGTGAATAGCAGAGTAATCATGTAGATGTAGATGTCGTACGTAATTCGGGACAGCATTCACAATTGATGAACGACAGGCAATATTTCTAATCAGTCGTTACCGAGCGCATTCAGTATACCGTGGCTCTAAGCAGATGTCTGCAGCTGACGAAGCGGTAACTATTGAAACTAAATAGCGCCTATTATTCCAGTTGGCATTCCTCCTTACAAGTTCCGCACCTAGTTTGGAAACCAAGGGTGGCAGTGAATCTACTCCCTGCTAAGTTCATTAGAATTGGGAGTCGATTTTAACTTACTGAATACGAAAAAGGAAAATTACTTCACGAGAATAGAAGAATAAAAGCAATATGTCTTGTAGGTAGTTGAGGATACATACGACAAACACATTTTCAAAATTTGTTACTCATGGAAAGAGCATCGAGATGACACGAAATGTCCGCATCTCGTGGTCGTGCGGTAGCGTTCTCGCTTCCCACGCCCGGGTTCCCGGGTTCGATTCCCGGCGGGGTCAGGGATTTTCTCTGCCTCGTGATGGCTGGGTGTTGTGTGATGTCCTTAGGTTAGTTAGGTTTATGTAGTTCTAAGTTCTAGGGGACTGATGACCATAGATGTTAAGTCCCATAGTGCTCAGAGCCATTTGAACCACTTTTTTGACACGACAACTCATTTACCGAGTTATAGTAACTTGTAGCTTCAGTATCAGCTGTACTTAATGTAAACGATATATGTATACGTTTTTCCGTATGACACAGTGTACGTCTTCAAATTTTTTGAGAACAACTAAGATTCGTAAATATTACCATGTTTCTTCTTCCTGTAGAGCACCATAATGCGGTCATGTTGCTATGATTACTGTATTACTGACCCGTACTTTATCAATGAACCGATCTATAAAGCTTCCTACATAAGAGATTGTTTGTTTCTAATGAATTAATCTCCATTTAATGAATTATTTTATCACTCCATGATAAGATAAATAAATAAAAAAACATGAGGGTGATCCAGGTGTACACTGTCTCAGAATGGAGTAAAATAATTAAAAAAGTCTAGCAAACATGAGCTCTGAAGTGCGTACCCTAAGAGATAGGAGCATCCTTTCAATAGAAGAAGTGCTCATAGCTCTTGATGTTTGCACTTCATAGCTCATGTTTGCTAGACTTTTTTTTATTGTTTTGTTCCATACTGTCACCTCTGGAAGTTTGGCGGTTCTAGTTGAACCTGTATATGGCCGAAAGGAAGATAAACTTGATTGTTTCATACATGTTTTTTGCTAAAAGTGATTTACGATTTAGTAGGGAATCACCAAGTAACAACTGACTAATCTCCACAAAAATATACATACGAGCGTGTGTTACCACATGGGTGTGTACTAAGATGAAATACGGAAACTAACCAAATACTAGCAGAATAGTCTAAATATCCTTATTTGTCAACCTTACATTTAATGCCTGTCGGTATAGCGAGGCGGACAGAATGCCAGCTAACAGGGTCGCTATATTTAGCACCGCGAGGGTATAGCGCGTTGTTTGAATGTGGCAAGCCGCCCTGCTTGCCTCTGTATTCGCTCGATTTTCCATCCATAATTGGTTGCGCCCTGTTCTAATGCCCCCTGGTGTGTTTGGTTCCCCTCCATGGAAGCAGATTAAACAGTGGCCACAGCCAAACAGTGACCATGCGTCAACTAGCAGTGTGGTCCTTTGGTACACCTCTGGCCAATCGTGACCGTCCCACCACGCTAATTACTCCCCGTGGAGTTCTGCCACGGTGCTGCACGGGAATGTTCTTGAAAGGGAACCGAGAATATTGCAGAGCGAAGAGTCAGGGGCGTTAGTAGCAAACGAGCTGCGCTTCGGAGGACTTTCTCCTCAGCCGAGGAAGGCTGCCGCCCTTATCGACAAGAAAACATCCTGCAGGACACCGCCAAGTCCAATCACTGTGTTTGACTTTAAAATTGTCAATAATAAACGCCTGCACTCCTGATTTCTTAGAAAAACAAGTTACTATTCTCGTTTAATGTACCTGTGGGACTCAGGTTTTGATATCATTCACAGAACAAGCACAGCAAGTTGTGATGCTGGGGGCGCGGTCTATGACGAAGGTCATGTAGATGTGGTGCTCCTCAGCTTGCAATGAAAATAAAGTCATGTACAGCTCTATTACAAATGATTGAACCGATTTCATAAATTCACTGTAGCTCCATTCATTGACATATGGTCACGACACACTACTGATACGTAGAAAAACTCATACAGTTTTGTTCGGCTGAAGCCGCACTTCAGCTTTCTGCCGCCAGAGCGCTCGAGTGCGCAGTGAGACAAAATGGCGACAGGAGCCGAGAAAGCGTATGTCGTGCTTGAAATGCACTCACATCAGTCAGTCATAACAGTGCAACGACACTTCAGGACCAAGTTCAACAAAGATCCACCAACTGCTAACTCCATTCGGCGATGGTATGCGCAGTTTAAAGCTTCTGGATGCCTCTGCAAGGGGAAATCAACGGGTCGGCCTGCAGTGAGCGAAGAAACGGTTGAACGCGCGCGGGCAAGTTTCACGCGTAGCCCGCGGAAGTCGACGAATAAAGCAAGCAGCGAGCTAAACGTACCACAGCCGACGGTTTGGAAAATCTTACGGAAAAGGCTAAAGCAGAAGCCTTACCGTTTACAATTGCTACAAGCCCTGACACCCGATGACAAAGTCAAACGTTTTGAATTTTCGGCGCGGTGGTGATCATGACCAGCAATTCATGTCATGGCCTCCACGCTCTCCCGACTTAACCCCATGCGATTTCTTTCTGTGGGGTTATGTGAAAGATTCAGTGTTTAACCTCCTGTACCAAGAAACGTGCCAGAACTGCGAGCTCGCATCAACGATGCTTTCGAACTCATTGATGGGGACATGCTGCGCCGAGTGTGGGAGGAACTTGATTATCGGCTTGATGTCTGCCGAATCACTAAAGGGGCACATATCGAACATTTGTGAGTGCCTAAAAAAACTTTTTGAGGTTTTTGTGTGTGTGTGCAAAGCATTGTGAAAATATCTCAAATAATAAAGTTATTGTAGAGCTGTGAAATCGCTTCACTCATTTGTAATAACCCTGTAGATGTACTAGCTGACATACCAGGCCTTGCCCAGGTATTCGTTTTGCCAATTTTCTATTGGTGACTTGCAGTTTCTGTACGCTGGGCGCAGATGCTTAGCGTATATACAACGCCATTTTAGCTGGCCGGAGTGGCCGAGCGGTTCCAGGCGCTTCAGTCTGGAACCGCGCGACCGCTACGGTTCGAATCCTGCCTCGGGCATGGATGTGTGTGATGTCCGTAGGTTATTTAGGTTTAAGTAGTTCTAAGTTCTAGGGGACTGATGACCTCGGAAGTTAAGTCTCATAGTGCTCAGAGCCATTTGAACCATTTTGAACCAACGCCGTTTCATAAACGTCTATGAGGCAATATCTTTTCGTACCTCTATAGACGGCTCTTGTGTCCGCCTATAGCCGTTGGCGCTAAGCAGTCGAAAGCCGTCAAAAGCGATGACAGGTGTCAGGGGTTTCCTGAAGTTGACTCGACACTAGCAGTGTCTTAGCAGTAAAGTGAAAATGTAGGTATTAAAACTTCATGCATGATGCGGTATTTTTTCACCAAGTCCGTGTATATGATGTCGTAGCTCTTGAACTGTGTGTCGTCCGCACATACTAATTTACGTACATTCAGTGGCATGTGTGGCCACTGTCAGCGATATACGTTGCGAACACAATTCTTAGCAAAGAAGTAGTGAGTTTAAACGTCATGCACGATGTGATACTTTTTCACGCGTCTCAGTATTTATGATATCTAATTTCCTGATGCATGTGTCATACAATGGTATAATTTTGCAGGGTCATTCATCGGCATACAGTATGTGCATACTGTGTGCAAAATGTTTTGAGAATAATAGAATTTTTAGCAAAGAAGTAATAAATTTAAACACCATGCACAATGCGGCAATTTTTCACGCATCTCCGTGTTCATTAGGTCATATCCCATGATCTATGTGTGGTACCATGGTATAATTTTGTATGTGCGTTTAGCGACATATGTAGATATTGCCTGCGAAATTTATTGCGAATACAGTTAGTAGCACAAAGTATAAAATTTAACGTCATGCATGATGCGGCAGTTTCTCACCGTTTCCATTGTTTATGACGTCATTTCTCCTGAACTATGATACGTACGTGGTTCATAACGCCACAGCGATTGTCGCCTGACAGTAAGGGATACCGGTATCAAATTTGCTTGAAGTAGGTCCTGGGGTTTACGAGGAAATGTCGAACATAAACACACACACATACGCATGCATGCATAAATCAATTTTTATGATATGTATGGATATTGACATTTGACTTTTAAACGGCGAAATGGGAACAATAATCACTTCCATCGGTCGTAGCTTGTGGATGCGTAAAATATCGTACTGCTTGCCGCGCGGGGTAGCTGCGCGGTCTTAGGCGTCTTGTTACGGTTCGCGCGGCTCCCCTCGTCGGAGGTTCGAGTCCTCCCTTGGGCATGGGTGTGCGTGTTGTCCTTAGCGTAAGTTACTTTAAGTTAGATTATGTAGTCTGTATGTTTATGGACCGATGACCTCAGCAGTTTGGTCCCATAGAACTTACCACAAATTTCCAATTTCGTGCTGCTTTAGGTACGTAATGACGTATAAATATTCAAATATCATAACGCAGGTGTTGGAATTTTCAAGTAAATGAATATCGTGTTACTGGAAAACCGTCTGATGATCAAAAGGACTCATAACGTGAGTGAACTATTATACGACAAAGGAAAAAAGCCTCACTGCTGTATTATTGTTAACTATCTTATATCATAATAAATTCCAGGAAAGTGTCGTTACGTTGGCTGTACGATTTATAGACGGGAGAAAATTAAATTGACAAGTAATAGATCTTTAAATCTCCACGTTCTTTCTCAGGGTTTGGAGCGAGTGGCAAGATGCTGTTTCTTCCAAGATGCGCAGGCAACTTCTGGTGTATGCGTGACACAGATGGCAGCACTGTAAGACAGCAGCTGCGGGGAGTGTAAAGCTGTCGCTACGCGGGTCGAGGCACCTAACAGCTTTGACGTGCCAGCGTAGGGTATATCCAACGTCACGAGGCACAGTGCCGTCAGCATTCGGGATGGTCTGTTCAACGTGATTGTGCGCTCTCTGCGCTCTCCAACAGCCCTTGTTGGCTTAATTTGGCTCGCAAACCAAACAGTTTGTTCACGGAAATGGACGCACGTAAAATTCGTATGTTAGCGCTATTAAAACGCACATTTCCTCCTTTGTCCAATTGCTACTCAGGTTGTTCTGTCTGTGGTATACACAAATAAAAACTTCAATATCCGTGGGAACATGTAATAAGACACAAAGGAAAGTACCAATAAGGGGACAGCTTATAAAAGTCAACCAAATCGAACAGACTCATACATGACAGAGAACGTACTTCTGTTTGTATAATATCAGGTATTACAGAAATTATTTCTATCGATTTCGTAAGGAAGTCCGATAACTTTTTAGAAAACGCGAAGGTTCAACAGAAAATCTTTCGTTCCACAACAATACGAGACTGGAATAGAAGGGAGAACCGATAGAGGTACTCAAGGTACCCTCCGCCACACACCGTCAGGTGGCTTGCGGAGTAAGGATGTAGATGTAGATGTAGATGAAAATGTTGATACAGCAGGACTTGGACCGTCTAGCGATCTGACATCTGTTGGATAACGTACGCCTGTACCCGATATGCATGGCTGCAGCTTCGTGACAGCTACTCTGAATTTAATATTATGGTCTTTTATAGGCTTCAATCACTGAATTTTTTTAAAATTTACATTTAATTATAACAAATCCTAACAAGAACGACCGGTTTTTCATGAATCTTCGATGTGGCGTTGCCTTAAAGGGTCTTACTCTTATAACACGCGAGTTTTAACGCAATAATACATAAATAAGAAAGTTCTTTAACCATCAATACGACTTTTCCCGTCGTTTTATTACTAAGTCGTACCAGTAAAGATTTGCTGTCTAGACATTCAATGTTCTGGTGCTTAGAAACGGCACATACTCATGGGGTGTACGGTATAACACAAAACCCACCGAATATGGGGTTCTGCTGAACGGGACAAATACAATATGGCGTCTTGCTTTCTGCGGTCCTAAAGCTTTCCGCTTGTGACATAGGAACGGTCTTGTTTCCTGTTGGTTCAACTTTACGTGACACGTTTCACGTGAGGGAATAGCTCCTCAACGTGAAATAGCAAGAAGTGACGTCACAAAACTAGTAGAGTGCCAAGTCAACTTAGATAATTCCCCCCGTGAGTCGACGACTAAAGGAGTATTTTTGATGCTAGAAATGGCGACGTTTTCATTACAAAACGACCGACTAGTCTTCACTTGCAGGTCGTGACGCCAATTGAAATTCGTGACCAGTTGACTGAGACGCGTGATGACGGGTTCAAGAGCGTGAATACTATGCGTCCGTGGCTGTGGCAGTTCAAAGAAGGCCGAACACCGTGTGGCAAGAAATAAAAACAATCTCAGCCTTGTAGCAGCCGGTCTGACAACGTGATGGGTGGAGACGGTTGGTTTGGAGGATCGCCAAAGGGCACTAGGTAGCAGGTGCGAGCTACCAAAATGTTTTGAAGGACTAACTCCCAGCGTCGCCAGAAAAGGCAGCATATCTGGGCTTTCACGAAGACAATGCGCCAGTGCATCGGACGAAGGCGACACAGAAGTGGGAAACAACCTAGAAGTGGTTTCTCACGCGTCTTACTCGCCCGACATGGCTCCCAGCTATTTTTGACTTTTTCCATCAATGAAAGAGAGACTCAGTGGTTCCACGTTCTCCAGTTGCGTCGCTATCACGCCAGCAATTCCCACGTGGTCGGAACAGATTCCCAAAGCAGCGTTTGCAGCGCGCACGCAATCATGGCATCGGTTTTGCAAAAAGTGTGTATCGCTGCAAAGTGATTGTGTTGAGAAATGATAAACGTTTCAGTTTATTGGTGACTGCGTTACGAGAAAGTTTAAAAGAGAGCTTAGCACTCTTTCTTCAGTTGCAGCTCGTCCAGTACAGACTTGCAGGGTAGAGAGTAATACCAAGATTAGCACGCATCACTCATCTTTTGCGTAATGATGTAAATGGAAACTCTGCTAATAATATCAGTGTGAAGCTTACAGTTCGGTTTAACAATTTTACCTTAACTTCAGTATACCTATTATCTGTAACTACAACAATTGTACACTCTCTTTTACTTTTAATTAATACCTTCTTACGGTTCGTCACGCGCTGTTTAATGCACATTACGGACCTATGTTTCTACCTCGTAACTGCCCACCAGTAGCTGTACTCAAGTTTCTTTGTTCCCGGTTCAGCTGTATGATGATTTATGTCTTGAACATTATGTTTTCTGCCGCTTTACTACTCTGTACAGTGGGTAATGTTCAAGGCGTATTCGAAAAACAAGGGGCCGTTATCTCATTAAAGAATTACATCCACTGTAAAACACTATTGTCACCGATTTTAGTTCCCTGCGATTGTATTTCGCTGTCCCACGCAATGGCCGTGCTAGTGTAAGCACTTTTCTTAATGCTGCACTAGGTGTTTCTCATCACCTGTGCGCAGACGAGTTACTAGTAATCTCCAAATGGTAGTACAACAAGTTATTGTTCCAGGTGTAAGAAGTTATAGTCGCTGGGTCGTTGGTGGCGACTAGAGGGAGATGATCGATAACTTCCCCAGGAATATACTAAATCTTACCCTTCACAGTGTGCGGATACGCCTTACAATGGAGATAGGGCTGCTAGATATCCTGCTTTAGTCGAACAAGTACGGGTTTCTCGGTCGCGTTCGGCCAATTATACACTCCTGGAAATGGAAAAAAGAACACATTGACACCGGTGTCTCAGACCCACCATACTTGCTCCGGACACTGCGAGAGGGCTGTACAAGCAATGATCACACGCACGGCACAGCGGACACACCAGGAACCGCGGTGTTGGCCGTCGAATGGCGCTAGCTGCGCAGCATTTGTGCACCGCCGCCGTCAGTGTCAGCCAGTTTGCCGTGGCATACGGAGCTCCATCGCAGTCTTTAACACTGTTAGCATGCCGCGACAGCGTGGACGTGAACCGTATGTGCAGTTGACGGACTTTGAGCGAGGGCGTATAGTGGGCATGCGGGAGGCCGGGTGGACGTACCGCCGAATTGCTCAACACGTGGGGCGTGAGGTCTCCACAGTACATCGATGTTGTCGCCAGTGGTCGGCGGAAGGTGCACGTGCCCGTCGACCTGGGACCGGACCGCAGCGACGCACGGACGCACGCCAAGACCGTAGGATCCTACGCAGTGCCGTAGGGGACCGCACCGCCACTTCCCAGCAAATTAGGGACACTGTTGCTCCTGGGGTATCGGCGAGGACCATTCGCAACCGTCTCCATGAAGCTGGGCTACGGTCCCGCACACCGTTAGGCCGTCTTCCGCTCACGCCCCAACATCGTGCAGCCCGCCTCCAGTGGTGTCGCGACAGGCGTGAATGGAGGGACGAATGGAGACGTGTCGTCTTCAGCGATGAGAGTCGCTTCTGCCTTGGTGCCAATGATGGTCGTATGCGTGTTTGGCGCCGTGCAGGTGAGCGCCACAATCAGGACTGCATACGACCAAGGCACACAGGGCCAACACCCGGCATCATGGTGTGGGGAGCGATCTCCTACACTGGCCGTACACCACTGGTGATCGTCGAGGGGACACTGAATAGTGCACGGTACATCCAAACCGTCATCGAACCCATCGTTCTACCATTCCTAGACCGGCAAGGGAACTTGCTGTTCCAACAGGACAATGCACGTCCGCATGTATCCCGTGCCACCCAACGTGCTCTAGAAGGTGTAAGTCAACTACCCTGGCCAGCAAGATCTCCGGATCTGTCCCCCATTGAGCATGTTTGGGACTGGATGAAGCGTCGTCTCACGCGGTCTGCACGTCCAGCACGAACGCTGGTCCAACTGAGGCGCCAGGGGGAAATGGCATGGCAAGCCGTTCCACAGGACTACATCCAGCATCTCTACGATCGTCTCCATGGGAGAATAGCAGCCTGCATTGCTGCGAAAGGTGGATATACACTGTACTAGTGCCGACATTGTGCATGCTCTGTTGCCTGTGTCTATGTGCCTGTGGTTCTGTCAGTGTGATCATGTGATGTATCTGACCCCAGGAATGTGTCAATAAAGTTTCCCCTTCCTGGGACAATGAATTCACGGTGTTCTTATTTCAATTTCCAGGAGTGTATACAAGTCCGGCTTTTGTTAGGCTATTTAGCGGTGAAGTGGAGAACGCGCAAGAGTGGCCCGTTCCAAGCTAATGACGTAAGCGAGAGAAATAGATGTAAGGAGGCATAATGAGGTATACCGTACGGATGTATCGGTGTACAAACCAGTGCTTCTCCTATCTCGGTGACTGTTTTTTCCTTCGTAGACCGAACAAACTTGACACACAATTTTACAATTACGCTACTCGGGAAGCGAGCGAGACAAAGTAGGTGCGACGATCAATCGATGCCAAATACACGTGGCAAAGCTCGCGCGTCACACCTAGCCGTGTGGGGACACGCAAGCGCTAACGGCAGTTACTTGCGAAGATCACTGAGCAGTTGGTTGTTATAACAACTGCCAAATTGTAAGGCTGTTTACTGATTGTTTTCTTTATTTTAAGTGCGTTTAAGAGTGATCTAGCAAAAAACTGACTTTAATTGATTATTAATAAACGACTGTAAACATGGATCCGCGCGACCGCTACGGTCGCAAGTTCGAATCCTGCCACGGGCATGAGTGTGTGTAATGTCCTTAAGTCAGTTAGGTTTAAGTAGTTCTAAGTTCTAGAGGACTGATGACCACAGCCGTTAAGTCCCATAGTGCTCAGAGCCATTTGAACCATTTTGACTGTAAACACCCAACTGACATTATTTCGATTTAAAATTGGTAGTCCAACTTTTAATGCGAAATGTCCGGCTAAATACTACGCCAAGTCCTGATTTCTGGTTTTGAACCTGGCAACCTTAAGTATAGATGACCTATCCATGTTGACTACGAGTCTCGCTCCGTCGATTTTGGATATGTCGTATCAAATCGGTGCGCATTTAGCAGTATGTATCTGTTGTCATTGTTAGCTCACGATCCATTAAATCAACCAAAAGTATACCCATATCAACCCAGAACAGGGTAGCCATCATTTTTCTACTCGAGTATATACACTCCTGGAAATCGAAATAAGAACACCGTGAATTCATTGTCCCAGGAAGGGGAAAGTTTATTGACACATTCCTGGGGTCAGATACATCACATGATCACACTGACAGAACCACAGGCACATAGACACAGGCAACAGAGCATGCACAATGTCGGCACTAGTACAGTGTATATCCACCTTTCGCAGCAATGCAGGCTGCTATTCTCCCATGGAGACGATCGTAGAGATGCTGGATGTAGTCCTGTGGAACGGCTTGCCATGCCATTTCCACCTGGCGCCTCAGTTGGACCAGCGTTCGTGCTGGACGTGCAGACCGCGTGAGACGGCGCTTCATCCAGTCCCAAACATGCTCAATGGGGGACAGATCCGGAGATCTTGCTGGCCAGGGTAGTTGACTTACACCTTCTAGAGCAGGATACATGCGGACGTGCATTGTCCTGTTGGAACAGCAAGTTCCCTTGCCGGTCTAGGAATGGTAGAACGATGGGTTCGATGACGGTTTGGATGTACCGTGCACTATTCAGTGTCCCCTCGACGATCACCGGTGGTGTACGGCCAGTGTAGGAGATCGCTCCCCACACCATGATGCCGGGTGTTGGCCCTGTGTGCCTCGGTCGTATGCAGTCCTCATTGTGGCGCTCAACTGCACGGCGCCAGACACGCATACGACCATCATTGGCACCAAGGCAGAAGCGACTCTCATCGCTGAAGACGACACGTCTCCATTCGTCCCTCCATTCACGCCTGTCGCGACACCACTGGAGGCGGGCTGCACGATGTTGGGGCGTGAGCGGAAGACGGCCTAACGGTGTGCGGGACCGTAGCCCAGCTTCATGGAGACGGTTGCGAATGGTCCTCGCCGATACCCCAGGAGCAACAGTGTCCCTAATTTGCTGGGAAGTGGCGGTGCGGTCCCCTACGGCACTGCGTAGGATCCTACGGTCTCGGCGTGCATCCGTGCGTCGCTGCGGTCCGGTCCCAGGTCGACGGGCACGTGCACCTTCCGCCGACCACTGGCGACAACATCGATGTACTGTGGAGACCTCACGCCCCACGTGTTGAGCAATTCGGCGGTACGTCCACCCGGCCTCCCGCATGACCACTATACGCCCTCGCTCAAAGTCCGTCAACTGCACATGCGGTTCACGTCCACGCTGTCGCGGCATGCTACCAGTGTTAAAGACTGCGATGGAGCTCCGTATGCCACGGCAAACTGGCTGACACTGACGCCGGCGGTGCACAAATGCTGCGCAGCTAGCGCCATTCGACGGCCAACACCGCGGGTCCTGGTGTGTCCGCTGCGCCGTGCGTGTGATCATTGCTTGTACAGTCCTCTCGCAGTGTCCGGAGCAAGTATGGTGGGTCTGACACACCGGTGTCAATGTGTTCTTTTTTCCATTTCCAGGAGTGCAGATAGTTTGAATTTTTTTTTAGTTCTGGTGAAGCCGAATCGGGCCATAGCATTGACTTGATTTGGTGTTGGTGGTGGACATCCACGTCTCGACTCGAGTAACAGCACGGAGGAACATATCATCTCCATCTCCATGGGTGTCCAGAAAACACTGGTCCACTTGACAGTCTTTGCCTTTGGGTCGGTCGGTAAGGATTTCTTGGTATTCACCTACACCACAGTTTGCGATATCCAATTTTTTCCATTACTATCGTGTAAGCAGTGATGCACCCAACTTGTCGAAATTAATCAGACTCAACACCATTAGGTGATCGGATGTAAGTGTTTTGGACCACTTCTTGTACCATTTCATCCATTTGGACACTGAGCTCTCCGCTGCGCTCATCATCATGTACAATTTTGCAGATACTTTAAAATTCTCGGAATCGCTGCCCAACCTTTCATTCATTACTGTAGACCCATAAACTAGGCACAACCTCTCACGAATCTGAGCAGGAGTAGATCCTTTCTGTACATCTCATTAAAGAACTTCGCAACTGGCGGGAGCAATGTTTTTGTAGCCATTGGTGTTTGCTTTCAGCCAGAGTCTAACGACCACTAACGCGAAAAATGATCTCAGAGGGTTTGTAACCAATCAATAGACTGTCTTGCACTCGAACATCTTTGTTCTCAGCTGCCAACATTTAAATACAAGCAAATGGTCCTTACTTTCCCGATAACACCTCGCGTTACCGTCAGCGATACATTGTTAGGGGCTCCGGAAAGGCTCAAAATCATGAAAAGTTCAATTTTTACTTTTTTGCTTTTTCTGAATCTGCAGACTATTACCTTTTAATAGATATATAATTTATTCAATTCCGAAGACTACAACTATTTTTAATTTTTTTTTGAAATGTGTTCTACATGGGCGTGACCCACTGTGGCGCTGTTAAACTGCTGTCAAATGGTGTTATTATTAACGTCCGTGTTCATCAGGTACATTTTAGTGATGTGAGATAAAATATGTGTTGTGGCTAACCTGTGATGGTTCAATATATATCGCTGGTGTGATTGTCGATTGTTTCATGTTTATTTACTCTGTCGTTATCTCGAAAATATTCGTAATTAATTCTGTTTCTTGAGTCTCTGTTTTGTTGAAGTATAATAATGAGTAAAAGTAAAGTTATTAGAAATCCTCTGAAGGCTTTTAAGAAAAGAAGAAATGTTGGAAAGCCAAAGGTATGCGTTATTACTGTAAACAATAAAGACGATGAAAATCCCCAACATAGCTTGTGTCCCAAAGAAGAAGACAGTTGGTATAAATATAACAAAGGATTGCTAACTGGTGAAGTGTACACTCATAAGCATAGTCTGCCTCGTGCAATAATGGAGGTGATAAGACCTATTTTCAGAGACTTAGCAGCACCTGAACTGTTGAAAAATTGTATTCATGGAAAAACTCAAAACCCCCATGAAAGTGTAAATAGTGTTATATGGTCGAGAATCCCCAAGACTGTATTTGTTGGAATAGAAACACTTCACTTTGGTGTGTATGATGCTGTTGCGACTTTCAATGATGGCAACATTGTAAGGTGCAAGGTATTTAGAAATATGGGAATGAAAATAGGTTATAACATGGTACGAGCGATGCTTGCTTTAGACAAGGAACGCCTTCGGGCTGCAGACAGGGCTGTAAAGAGTCTAGAAATACAAGCAAGAGTAAACAGGAGGAGGAACAAGAGGAAGCTGGAGGAGGAGTTTGCAGAGGATGAAGATAATCCATCCTATGGACCTGGAATGCACTAAAAAGTTAATCCAATCTTTGTCGCTCGATTCCCAAAACTTTTATTTTCTCATACTAATTCCATGTTTTCTAAGGCTCTTCCAAACATATTTGTTTCAAACTTTCAGTAAATGTTACACAGTACCTTCTGCATAATTTAACACAGCCTTTTTCCAAAAAACTGTATATTTTTGAATATATAAATAAAAAATTGCAAAAAAATGTTGTGAATTTTCATTACAATTGGAAAAAAATCATCTTTAATAACTGAACTAAAATTTTGTAAAATCCCTGTGTTAAGTTGTAGCCCATATTCCAATAAATAATCTGTAAAAAGTTCAACTTCCTACCTCAAATACTTTGTGAGGAAAGATGTAATTTATAAGCGTTATTTTAACATTGCAAGTATAGGGCGTTCCGGAGCCCCTTAAATAATGTGAGCAAGTATTTAGTTGATGACATTATTAGTGAATGTTATACATGTGTTGCAGCGATGTTTATTCTCAGCCCTGGCTACCGCTGAAGATGGGGTCCTGCCCGATACCACTTTGCCATCGATAAAGTACACACCCGCTTCCTTGGCTAAGGTCTCCAGCGCACGCTCGTCTTGGATGTGGTCGATTCGTATAATGCTGGGGTGGCTGAAATCTTCCCGGCATGTGTTTGGTCCCCATGTGTAGTAGAGGTGGTGGTGCGCCCTTCCTGGTTTGCCGCAAAGTCCTCGGTTGATTTCGAGAACTCCTCACAGCGTCTTTTGGAGCGGGAACTCGTGACACTGTTGTCCCGTTGGGTTATTCTTGCTTGCACATGGTTTACGGCTCTCCGTTCTATCATCACCAACAGCAGCAAACTGTAGCTCAAGTCTGCACGCACTCTCCACTATCTTCTACAGTGGGCAGTTACACGTCATACAGAGCACTCAAAATATCATCAAAGTAAGGTGCCACTGTGTGCCAGGAAGGAAAGTAGGCAAATGAAAATCCTTCTGAGGTCCCACGTTCAACGGCGCCATTCGGCTTTATTTGTTAATGGCATCATATGCAGCCTTAGTTAATTATTTCAAAACTGATTGTTTCAGGTAAATAAATTTCGTTAGCAATTCGATGGCCGAATTGAGGGAATATAAAATGCACGACAGGAATATCAAGAAATACGTTTCCCCAAAAGGAGAAAGTTGTTAATCCGTACTTATACTAACTTTACTTGCTAATATTATAAATGCTCTTTTTGATGATATTTGAATGTTTATACGTCGTCAAGTACGTAAAGCAGTACGATATTTTAAGCACCCGCAAGCTGTGACCGTTGGAAGACGATTATTGTTCTCATTTCGTCGTTTAACAGTCGAGTGTCAGAATATCGATATGCAACGGGACACCCTCCTCAACAGTAGTATTATTTTCCAAATTTTGGACAGGTCAATACTATCTCTGCTGCTTTTCTGAAAACTTTCATATACTTTTATACACAATATGTTACCTTTCAAGCTAAAATTTTAGAAAAGGAATTACTTCTTTTTCGATGTTACAATCGATAAGTACTAGCTCTGAATGCACAGTTAAAATTATTTTTTTAAGAAACATTTGAAATTACGAATTATTTGGCACACTTAAATTTTCTACTATAAATTGCGCAATCTGTGTACTATGTTCATTTCTGGATTCATCTATTAAATAATAATCGAAATGAATAGAAACTCATTTGTCAAGAAAAATTGTAAATCCTTTGGAATATGATTATTACCGCAGAGTGGAGTAGCAGTAATCATGCCTCTGATGTGATGGGACGTATTTTTGTATTTTGGGCGAACAATGTAATTTCGGCTTTGTTAATGTGAAAATTCAAAAGACTGTATGATGTACTAAAATGTGACAAAATATATTAACGCAACGACAGAAGTTCTGCAACAGCAATCTTCAAATTTATTTAGATCAATTCAACCATGAGGACCTAAAATGTGAGAATTTCAGCTTCAAGAATCAGACTCCTAGAGAAGAAGAACTTTACGTGAAAAGAAAAGTAAACATTACTGTAATCTTCACTCCTCTCAATTTTTTCATAAAAGACTTTGCTTATTGTGGCCAAGAAGTGGAATGAGGAAGGAAGGGGAGATTACACACACACACACACACACACATATATATATATATATATATATATATATATATATATATATATATATATATAAGTAAGTGTGTATGATAACGCTCAATATGTCCTGCAAAGCGCCGTAACCGATTTCAACCAAACTTGGTACACATATCCATTACTGTCAGCCAAGAATCGCTGTGGACTTAAGAACCACTTGCCCATCATTAACGACTAAACCTCTGAAGCGATTTCGATAAAATTTGGTACGAACGTAGCCTGAACTCTGAGGAAGAAAGTAGGCTACTTTAGGGGAAATAATCGGCCCTGTGAGAAGGAAGTAGGGAATGACATCCTTTGTTACATCAGTGAACATAAACCAAGTAAAAAATTATTAAATTTGTTTGCAAAATGCCACCCCTGATAACAATAGTACTGATCTACGAACGCAGCCGCAGATAACAGCTAGTATTACATATAAAATTAATTTTTAAGGCATTTGTCTGCAGTTTAGCCTTGTACGGAAGAGAAAAGTGAACCATAAACAGTTCAGACAAGTAGAGTATACAAAACTTTTGAAGTGTGTTGCTAGAGGAGAACGATGAAGATTATATTGGTGGATAGGGTACCTAATGAAGAGGTACTGAATCGAAATGGGGAAGAAAGAAATGTATGACAGAACTTGACAGTGGGGGGGGGGGGGGGGGGCGGAAGAGTTAAACATTGCAGAGGGAAGTCAAGACTTCATTACAGTAAACCGTTTCAAGTAGATGTAGCTTGCAGTAGTTATTTAGAGATGAAGCGGTTCCTAGAGGCTAGAATAGCTCGGAGAACTGCGTCAAACCAGGGTTCGGACTGAAGACCACGATTACAGCAGTGGAATTCAAAACTGAGGCAAAAATAACAAACTGAAAAATGATACAAATATGTACTCGTACGAAACTAACGCAAAGCCACGGTGTGTTTGAGCATCAAAATTACTCCACCGGCGTGCTGCATGCTTCTCTGTGTTTGAAGTGTGTTGTAATTGCACGTGAATGCTGGCGCCGCCGTAAGCGCACAGTTTACACTTGCACACTCGTACCGCTCACCCTATAAATTCAACAGCGTATGGGTAACAGAAAGCACGCCACGTGAAAGTTTGCCCTGCGAGTAGCCGCGCCGCGGCCCAGAGGAGCAAACAGGGGTCGTGGAGGAGCCGTAAAGTCGTCCGTCTGCCGAGATATTACGGTGCCAGGAGTCTTGCCTCAGCTGTTTACGACCAGCGTCTTGCGTCAATATTTGCCCGCCAGCGTGCACTCGGGTACGTGTCATCTCTGCAGACAGTGGTTTCAGATGGAACGAGCCCGTAGTGGAACAAAGGGTGGTTTTGTATTAACTGCTATGTGTAATTTGATAGGATACGAAGGATGGGAATAGAAGTCATCAAGGAGAAGGGAGTGGATCGAGGTGGCAATAAGATAACCGGACGGTTAATCACACCCTTCAAACGGCGCGCTGGTCCCTTTGGCACGCTATAGACGGTGTGGAGGCGGAAATTGTATCCATTCAACGATGACACTGCATGGAATCAGACCAGTGGATACGTGACATAGTAGTAATTTAGTGTAGTACTGAGTATTTGCACTAAAAGCGTGCTTTCAGCCATAGTTTGGCTTATTTTGTGATCATGAGTCGACTACCGCCGATATTGCATTGCGGAACGATACGAAAAGCGAGATCGAATCATCCAGTATCTCACTTAGCAGTACTTATCCTGGAAGAAATTGCAATGAAAAGAACACAAAATGGGCACAAGAGTGGATTGGCCCCAATGAGGTCCTCACACAACTCGTCGTTGGACAGGCAGAAGTATACGTTTCTCACACTGAGAAAGTCGCTCCAGTTTTCTGACAGAATAAATAATTCAGTGAACCGATACTCATAGAAAAGAAACCATATCTACGGAAACAAACCTTGAGATCGTGAGGCACTTTCTAGCTATAAGAATCATGGCACACATCATTCGTCTAGTGGAGTCAGCTGCGTGCCAGACATCTCACATTCGACTACTAATTCTGTTACATATAATCAGTAACAAATATGATAGTAGTTTCATCATTCCAACAAGCCACAGTGCCGACCTACGAGGAACAGAGATGATTGATAAAACTGTGGTGTCACCGCCAGACACCACACTTGCTAGGTGGTAGCTTTAAATCGGTCGCGGTCCATTAGTACATGTCGGACCCGCGTGTCGCCACTGTCAGTGATCGCAGACCGAGCGCCACCACACGGCAGGTCTCGAGAGACTGACTAGCACTCGCCCCAGTTGTACGGACGACGTAGCTAGCGATGCACACTGACGAAGCCTCGCTCATTTGCAGAGCAGGTAGTTAGAATAGCCTTCAGCTAAGTCAATGGCTACGACCTAGCAAGGCGCCATTAGCATTACATAGCTTGTATCTAAAGAGTCTCACTTGTATCGTCAAGAGCGATGTACCACAAGGATGGATTAAAGTTAAGTATTCCAGGAGCTACGTACTTTTCTTTATAGCATTCATTACGTATCCTGTTTCAGACCTATCTACTAGCCTGCGTGAGTTAAGGCCTGCCTTTCGGCTACTTCCGAGTGGCGTGGCTGTCTTGTTACGCCACAACAAAAGCTATTTGGTCTGACGTTTCTTAACTAGTAAGATTTGTAGCCTTTCAAAAATAAACGAGTATTTTTTCTCCTTACACCAGTAATTGCGTTCTTTCTCGACATTATTACCCTAAATGTGAAACACTTCTGACCTCTTCCCTCCATTCTCACCTCCTCTTTCTCCTGTTCTGCCTGCCTTTCGAGTGAGGTAACGCAGTGGGAAGACCCTGGACCTGTATTCAGGAGGACTACGGTTCAAATCTCCGTTGGACCATCAGTATTTAGCTTTCCCGTCGTTTCCGTAACTCACTTGAGGCAAACATGGGGATGGTTTCTTTGGAAAAGTACACGGCCGATTTCCTATGCCAATGTCTCGGGGAGACATTAACCCCCTAATCTTACTTCATTTTTTTAAGCTTATTACAGCTTTGGTTTTGAGTCGCAATTACACTCCTGGAAATGGAAAAAAGAACACATTGACACCGGTGTGTCAGACCCACCATACTTGCTCCGGACACTGCGAGAGGGCTGTACAAGCAATGATCACACGCACGGCACAGCGGACACACCAGGAACCGCGGTGTTGGCCGTCGAATGGCGCTAGCTGCGCAGCATTTGTGCACCGCCGCCGTCAGTGTCAGCCAGTTTGCCGTGGCATACGGAGCTCCATCGCAGTCTTTAACACTGGTAGCATGCCGCGACAGCGTGGACGTGAACCGTATGTGCAGTTGACGGACTTTGAGCGAGGGCGTATAGTGGGCATGCGGGAGGCCGGGTGGACGTACCGCCGAATTGCTCAACACGTGGGGCGTGAGGTCTCCACAGTACATCGATGTTGTCGCCAGTGGTCGGCGGAAGGTGCACGTGCCCGTCGACCTGGGCCCGGACCGCAGCGACGCACGGATGCACGCCAAGACCGTAGGATCCTACGCAGTGCCGTAGGGGACCGCACCGCCACTTCCCAGCAAATTAGGGACACTGTTGCTCCTGGGGTATCGGCGAGGACCATTCGCAACCGTCTCCACGAAGCTGGGCTACGGTCCCGCACACCGTTAGGCCGTCTTCCGCTCACGCCCCAACATCGTGCAGCCCGCCTCCAGTGGTGTCGCGACAGGCGTGAATGGAGGGACGAATGGAGACGTGTCGTCTTCAGCGATGAGAGTCGCTTCTGCCTTGGTGCCAATGATGGTCGTATGCGTGTTTGGCGCCGTGCAGGTGAGCGCCACAATCAGGACTGCATACGACCGAGGCACACAGGGCCAACACCCGGCATCATGGTGTGGGGAGCGATCTCCTACACTGGCCGTACACCACTGGTGATCGTCGAGGGGACACTGAATAGTGCACGGTACATCCAAACCGTCATCGAACCCATCGTTCTACCATTCCTAGACCGGCAAGGGAACTTGCTGTTCCAACAGGACAATGCACGTCCGCATGTATCCCGTGCCACCCAACGTGCTCTAGAAGGTGTAAGTCAACTACCCTGGCCAGCAAGATCTCCTGATCTGTCCCCCATTGAGCATGTTTGGGACTGGATGAAGCGTCGTCTCACGCGGTCTGCACGTCCAGCACGAACGCTGGTCCAACTGAGGCGCCAGGTGGAAATGGCATGGCAAGCCGTTCCACAGGACTACATCCAGCATCTCTACGATCGTCTCCATGGGAGAATAGCAGCCTGCATTGCTGCGAAAGGTGGATATACACTGTACTAGTGCCGACATTGTGCATGCTCTATTGCCTGTGTCTATGTGCCTGTGGTTCTGTCAGTGTGATCATGTGATGTATCTGACCCCAGGAATGTGTCAATAAAGTTTCCCCTTCCTGGGACAATGAATTGACGGTGTTCTTATTTCAGTTTCCAGGAGTGTACATCACGTAAAGTAACAAATGCGGTAATGCGTTTTTATCTGTTGCTGAACAGAGGTAACTATGTCCACGCTGTAAACTGCAAGATACCCCGCCCTCCGCGCCCCCTCTGAGGGAGGACATACGGCCCAAATCTGACCAGGTTGAATAACCACGTTGTTGCTGTTGTGATCTTCATTCCGAAGAATGGTTTGATGCAGCTCTCCCTGCCACTCTATCCTGTGCAAGCTTCTTCATCTCCCAGTACCTACTGCAACCTACATCCTTCTGAATCTGCTTAGTGTATTCATCTCTTGGTCTCCGTTTTCGATTTTACCCCCCACACTTCCCTTCAATACTAAATTGGCGATTCCTTGGGCTCAGAATGTATCCTATCAACCGATCCCTTCTTTTGGTCGAGTTGTGCTACAAATTTCTAGTCTCCCCAATTCTGCTCAGTACTTCCTCATTAGTTACGTGATCAACACATCTAATATTCTGCATTCTTTTTTAGTACCACATTTCGAAAGCTTCTATTGTCTTCTTGTCTAAACTGTTTATCGTCCATGTTCCTCTTCCATGCATGGCTACACTCCATACAAATACTTTCAGGAAAGACTTTCAAACACTTAAATCTACATTCGATGTTAACCAGTTTCTCTTCTTCAGAAATGCTTATCTTCCCGGAGGTCGGCATCTACCACTTTTTCCATTCTTCTGTAAAGAATTCATGTTAGTTTTTTGCATCCATGACTTATTAAACTGACAGTTCAAGAATTTTCACACCTGTCAGCGATTGCTTTCTTTGGAATTGGAATTACTACATTCTTCTTGATGTCTGAGAGTATCTCGCCTCTCTCTTACATCTTGCACACCAAATGGAACAGTTTTGTCACGGCTGGCTCTCCCAAGGCTATCAGTAGTTCTGGCAGAATATCGTCTACTACCGGCGCTTCTTTCAGCTTTCCTTTCTTTGCTTAGGACTGGCTTGTAAATCTGAGCTCTTGATATTCATACACTGATTCTCTTTTCCCCAAACGCCTCTTTAATTTTCCTGTTTGCGGTATCTATCTGTCCCAGTGTGAAAATTCTTCTAAAGTCTTACGTTTGTCCTCTAGCCATTCCTGCTTGGCAGTTTTGCACTTTCTGTCAATCTCATTTTTTAATCGTTTGTACTCCCTTTCATTTGCTGTCTCCTTACATTTTCTCCTTTCATCAGTTAAATTCAATATCTCTTGGATTATCCAAGGATTCCCTACTAGGCCTTGTCTTTTTGCCTATTTGATCGACTGCTACCTTCACTATTTCATCTCTTAAAGCTACCCATTCGTCTTCTATTGTGTTCCTTTCCCGTGTTCTAGTCCACTGTTGCCTAATACTCCCTTTGAAGCTCTCAACAGCCTTTGGTTCTTTCAAAGTATCCAGGTCCCATCTCCTTAATTTCGTACCTTTTTCCAATTTCTTCAGTTTTAATCTGTACTCCATAACCAATAAATTGTGGCCAGAGTCGACATCTGCCTCTGGAAATATCTTACAATCTAAAGTCTGGTTGCTAAAGCTGTGTATAACCATTATATAACAATCTCTAACCTTCCGGTATCTGGCCGAGCGGTTCTAGGCGCTCCAGTCTGGAACCGCGCGACCGCTACGGTCACAGGTTCGAATCCTCCCTCGGGCATGGACGTGTATGATGTCCTTAGGTTAGTTAGGTTTAAGTAGTTCTAAGTTCTAGGGACTGATGAGCTCAGATGTTTAGGTCCCATAGTGCTAAGAGCGATTTTTGAACCTTCCGGTATCTCCAGGTCTCTTCCAAGTGTACAACAAGTGTTATCGACGATGAAGTTACGTTCTACGGTCTTTTCCAAGTGTACAACAAGTGTTATCGACGATGAAGTTATGTTCTACCAGACGGCTTCGTCTTTCATTCATTTCTCCCAGTTTACCTACTATTTTCCTTTCGCTTTTCGTACTACCGAATTCCAGTTCCTCTTTTCCAGGGAATGTCCGCTTGTAGGCGCTGCAGAACAGGGGCTTCTCCTTTGGTCTGTTCCTGCTTCTTTTGCAGGGTTGGCGGTGGTTGCTCGTCGGATGCCTTCCCTGACACCACCACTCCCCCAAGGACAGAATCTGTGTGCTCCATTTGTCTGCGCCTTGACTATGTTCAAGTGCGAGAAAGTTTTTCTGGACGTTTTCGTATCGTGTAACGGAGGCAGGACGTGGCTGCTAGCCCGGTGTTTACTTAATTGCGTGTGGGAAACCACCTAAAGCCATATATAAGACGGTCGGTCACCACCCACGTCGTTAATCTGCCTCCCCGTGTCCCGGAACCGGCGATTTAATGCTCTCGGCTATCCGGCCGAGTCACAGAACACGGACTTACGAGGCTCTCACTCACGGGAGGGTGGTAGTAGACACATGACGGTGGGTGGAACTCTGAACACAGCGCGTGTATGACGGCGGGTGGTCTGTGAGAGGGGGCGTTGCCCGCAGAATGACCCGTGACCCCGGGGGAAAGCGCTGCCCGCCCGTGCGGAACACTTTGAGATCCGCACGTGCAGCAAACCACTGCTTTCTCTAAGCGAGACGCTATGGTGTTACGACTGTTACTAATTCCACGTAGCAGGCTTCCGGGGACGGGGCAGTGTCGCATAGGAACGCTGTCTCGTCTCGTTCTACTTTTAGCTAGGACAGATTCTTGCCTGAGTTGTTTTTTATGCGCAGGAAGAGCCCAAATCGCGTGGTCTGTGCAACCGCGGGGACAGAAAGGGCTGTCTCTTAAGGGGCTCCGGAAAGGCTCAAAATCATGAAAAGTTCAATTTTTACTTTTTTGCGTTTTCTGAATCTGCAGACTATTACCTTTTAATAGATATTTAATTTATTCAATTCCGAAGACTACAACTATTTTTAAATTTTTTTTGAAATGTGTTCTACATGGGCGTGACCCACTGTGGCGCTGTTAAACTGCTGTCAAATGGTGTTATTATTAACGTCCGTGTTCATCAGGTACATTTTAGTGATGTGAGATAAAGTATGTGTTGTGGCTAACCTGTGATGGTTCAATATATATCGCTGGTGTGATTGTCGATTGTTTCATGTTTATTTACTCTGTCGTTATCTCGAAAATGTTCGTAATTAATTCTGTTTCTTGAGTCTCTGTTTTGTTGAAGTATAATAATGAGTAAAAGTAAAGTTATTAGAAATCCTCTGAAGGCTTTTAAGAAAAGGAGAAATGTTGGAAAGCCAAAGGTATGTGTTATTACTGTAAACAATAAAGACGACAACCAAGTGAGTGAACCTAACCTCTCAAGTACACCTGCCCATAGCAGTCAAAGTGGGAAAGAAAATACTTCACAGAAGAAGCTTGGTTCAATGAGTGAAAACTATGAATGTTTTATGGGCGAATCGGATGTGAATGAAATATTTGATATGTCGGTTCTCAAAGGAATTTTTTCAAAGTGTGTAAGATGTATTCATTGTAGTGAAGTTGGTCTGGAACTCTCCATAATAAAGCACGTAGGACTTGCTAGTGAAATACAACTGAAATGTGATAAGTGTTCATACATGACCACCTTTTGGAACAGTGTTGCAGTAACTGCAACTGAAGAAAATGGTAGCAAAATCTACGAACACAACAACGAGCGATGCTTGCTTTAGACAAGGAACGCCTTCGGGCTGCAGACAGGGCTGTAAAGAGTCTAGAAATACAAGCAAGAGTAAACAGGAGGAGGAACAAGAGGAAGCTGGAGGAGGAGTTTGCAGAGGATGAAGATAATCCATCCTATGGACCTGGAATGCACTAAAAAGTTAATCCAATCTTTGTCGCTCGATTCCCAAAACTTTTATTTTCTCATACTAATTACATGTTTTCTAAGGATCTTCCAAACATATTTGTTTCAAACTTTCAGTAAATGTTACACAGTACCTTCTGCATAATTTAACACAGCCTTTTACCAAAAAAACTGTATATTTGTGAATATATAAATAAAAAATTGCAAAAAATGTTGTGAATTTTCATTACAATTGAAAAAAAATCATCTTTAATAACTGAACTAAAATTTTGTAAAATCCCTATGTTAAGTTGTAGCCCATATTCCAATAAATAATCTGTAAAAAGTTCAACTTCCTACCTCAAATACTTTGTGAGGAAAGGTGTAATTTATAAGCGTTATTTTAACATTGCAAGTATAGGGCGTTCCGGAGCCCCTTAAGGGAAGAGCGAACGGAAACAACAGTGTCCCAAATAGCCGTGGCGTTTGCAACAACTGTGCTAATTGTGATGACTTAAAAACACCACTCACGGATCAAGCCTTAGGCGTGTCCCGACTGGCTTACTGCTGCCTACAAGACAGTACGAGGAGCGATCTATGATCGTGGGAGATGTGGGCAAAATGTCGCCAATTCTTCCCGCCGTCATTGTCAGTAGGTGAATCCTAATACTGCGGCTGCTTCCTTGTTCAGGCAGCTTCTTATTTTGGCTCACGAAGCCGAATCGACCGTTTCAATCCTCCATAACTCAGAAAATAACCTGAGGAAAGTAGCGGAAATCGAACCCAGGCCTTTCGCACCAAAGGCAGCGACGCCATTCAGTACTTGTCGCAGTGTTGCCAACCGAGCCGTAAATGTTTGAAGGCTTAAAAAATTATCCCATATGACCTCGCGCATACTCCAAAATTAATATCTTACCGCTATCTTCTTCCTGTAAATCATTTGTTGAAATTCTCGTGATGGAATGGTATATACTACCTGATCAAAAGTAACCGGACGCACATGAGTGGACATCAGTGTGGGGTGTGTTCTACTCTTTGTCTTTATGACGACTTGAACTCTACTGGGGACACACTCAATGTGGTGTCTGAATGTCCGTGGAGGAATGGCAGCCCACTCTTTGTCAACAGTCGAAACCAAAGAAGCTATTGATGATGGACACTGGGGTCTGGAATGAAGTCGACGTTCTAACTCATCCCAAAAGCTGTTGCATTGCCTTCAGCTCAGGATTCTGGGCGGACCAGTCCATTTCAGGAATGTTATTGTCCAGAAACCATTGTCTTACAGGTACTGCTTGATGACATGCTCCGAACTGTTCCTCTACTGTAGGCAGTGCATAGTGCTCTTGAAATGCGTTCATATCCTTCGGCATTTAACGTCTCCTTAGGCGCAATTAGCTGACCACGCCATAACCACGAAAACAAAAACATACCATAACATCTCTGTACTTCACTGTTGGCACTGCACACTATGGCTGGCAATGTTCTCCAGGCTTTCGCCAAACCCTCCAGGCTTTTTCCAGACCCAAACCCCTCTATCGTATTACCACAGGGTATACCGTGATTCGTCACTCCAAATCGCTCGTTTCCAATCATCCACTGTCCATTGGTGTCGCCCTTTATATCAGCTCGAGCGTCGCTTAGCTTTGGCTACTAAAGGGGGTGGCTTAATAGGAACTTCTTGACCATTGCACTCCATTATTTTTAATTCCATACATATAGTTGTTGTGCTGTCTGGACTGCTGGTAACTCTTTGTATCCCTCGACTGATTCCTTCCGCTGATTAGATGCGATTTTTGTAGAGCCATCTTGCGCAATGCTCGACGCTCCTTGCCCGTCAGTAAATGAGGCCTGCTGCTCTTGTGTGGTTCTGCCTTCCCGTTTTCACTTCACAGTCACATCACCAACGATCGACATGGGCAGCTTTTTGTTTGGTTGAAATGTCCGTGATGGATTTGTTACTTATTCAGTGACTAGTCCACGTTCGAACTCACTGAACTCTCCTGGGCGACCTATGCCACTGTTACTGGTTCTCTTCTTACACACAATGCTACCCGCCTCCTGTCGGTACATCTAATGGTCGCTTCTACATTACGTAGGGACGTCCAGATGCTTTTGGTCAGGTAATACACTCCAGTTAACGTTTTGATCGCCAATAAGTGATTACACAAGCACTGTAGCATTTATATTCAAAGTTTTATGTACTCCCTGCCCTTGATAAAATAAAAACTGATCTCGGTAAAAATCTCGAGTTACCATTGGTGTTCCATATTTGAGTGTTGTGGATGTTTACAACATTAACTTGTCGCGTCAGCGTCACAGCTTTGAACCTTAAACGTCAGGTGACAACTGATTTGATTCAGACGTGTTATTTCTAAAGTAAACCTTTAGTTCTGCACAGGAATGTAACCCATTTTGAAACTTTCCGTTTGACCGGAATAGCTATTTGTGAAGTTTGGGAAGTTGCTCAACAAAGGTGGCGAGAATTCTTTCAAGTCAACTTTGGCAGAACATCTCAAAACAGAGAAACACGCATTTCCTCCTCCATTCTTGCTTAACATGAAAGTTTTACATACAGTTGACAAGGGCTACAAAGTGAACGTTTTAGAAGAATTTGAAATAAACATTCTCACTTAAATTCAAAAAATGTGTTGAATAATTAATTAGCATTAAAAACAGACGCTATTTTGGTTGCATATCATCGCTTATAAAATGTGAAAATTAGCCCATTCCTTTTATATATTACAACTATGTGTCGTGTTTTTTAGATATATACCGGGTCATCAAAAAGTCAGTATAAATATGAAAACTGAATAAATCACGGAATAGTGTAGATAGAGAGGTACAAATTGACACACATGCTTGGAATGACATGGGGTTTTATTAGAACCAAAAAATACAAAAATTCAAAAAATGTCCGACAGATGGCGCTTCATCTGATCAGAATAGCAATAATTAGCATAACAAAGTAAGACAAATCAAAGATGATGATCTTTACAGGAAATGCTCAATGTGTCCACCATCATTCCTCAACAATAGCTGTAGTCGAGAAATAATGTTGTGAACAGCACTGTAAAGCATGTCCGGAGTTATGGTGAGGCGTTGGCGTCGGATGTTGTCTTTCAGCATCCCCAGGGATGTCGGTCGATCACGATACACTTGCGACTTCAGGTAACCCCAAAGGCAATAATCGCACGGACTGAGGTCTGGGGACCTGGGAGGCCAAGCATGACGAAAGTGGCGGCTGAGCACACGATCATCACCAAACGACGCGCGCAAATCTTTCATGCGTCTAGCAATATGGGGTGTTGCTAATAAAACCCCATGTCATTCCAAGCATGTGTGTCAATTTTTACCTCTCTATCTACATTATTCCGTGGTTTATTAAATTTTCAAATTTATACTGACTCTTTGATATATAATTTCTTTATACACAGTGATTATATTTTTATATATGCTTCTATATATGTTTCTTGATGCTAACACAAGAGACAGGTAGATGAGACTCAGTTACCGTAAATTGTCAATCAGTGTTTACAATAATCACGTACAATATGTACACTTCTGAGCATACCATGGCTTTAAGCTTCTGCCAAGATGACACTCACAGCTGCTAAACCAATACTAATAAGTTTCTGTAATATATTTTTATGCGCTTCACGTAAAGTTACAACCATGGTCTAAACTTTTATAATATCTCTAATTTTGTGGGCCTCTGAAGATAACAAATTAATTTGTCGAAACTGGTAAAGGATAATAAAATTTATTTACAACTGGAGAGCTGCATCAAACCAGTCTCAGGACTGAAGACCACAACAACAACAACTGAGTTTTATCCTGAAAAACAAAAAGAAAATGCTTTAACTTCGGGTTTCAGTAGCAGACCTATTAGTCTTGTAGCTGTGAAGTTACAAGCAGAACATGATGAACCTTTGTTCGGCTACAGTAGGCGGTAGTACTAAGTGAGCGATATAGCTCTTGCCTGTGCCTTGAGACGTTTACGAGTTCGGACAAAGTGCCGTGTGCTGCAAGTTGCGGCAGCTACGTTTGAATTTATGTTCGGCGAAATAGCGACCACACGCCCGCGAACAATTACGACCGGCGCTTTTACTGTTATGACATGAACTGCGCCGTCATTGTCGACGGAGCTTGTGATTGACGTTTACTCAGCTTATCTTGCGACCGTTTTAAGTGCGGCCAAGCGCCTTATTGTTGAGGGATCGAGCCTTATGTTGCTTTTCACTTCTGTGGGCCTTCTTTCCAACTATTTGCTTGGTGATTTAGTGGGCAAGTGCCAGACTGCGAATCCAGACGCCCGAGGTTCGATCCCAGAGTATTTTCTGTAAGTCAGCGTCATTGTTTTCACTTCTGGTACCGTGGGGCAGAGTCAGCGTTAATCTTTAGGTCCTGCTTTAAGTAGCTAAATCCGTACTAAAGAGAAGAAGGCAGCATACAAATCTATGGGAAACACTTACTAGGAGATGGGACAGGTTATTGCGGCACATGCTACTACACGACGAATAATTAACCTGGTTGAAAGGAGCAACAGGAAGTCGGTAAAAGACAATTCGAAGGCCGCAGGAAGGCTAAGGCATACCACTTCCAGAAGAATCGCGCACTGTGTACGAGGGAAGTCGGGATTCGTGGTAGTGTAATTTATTGTGTGCTTTTACTTCCCTGTAATTCCTAAACGACAGAAATCCGCTCCTCGGTCACGGACCCATTCCAGAACCTCTCTGTGGACGTCCACATTGTCGGACATTTGATTTGATTTGATCTGATTTATTGCTCATTTAGAGACGCGTTGGCTAGCATTTTATAGCAGATCGTTCATTTTACAGCTTTTCGTGTAGGTTACAAAACATATTCCTTATTACAAACAGCAATTATTGTTCTCAGCAATTACAATGGAAGTAGTAATAAATTAAAAATAATTTAGAAATTGACAAAAAAACAAAAAATATTAAAATTTTAAGAAGATATGATGATAGATAATAGAAAGATTTGGCTAGAAAGGGGGACAGAAATTCGAGCCTTGCAGTCCTGGTTCGTTACCGTTTAATTTTCGGATTAATATTTCTTAACACTATTTACAAAAGCAATATAACTGCTTTGAACATTTTGGAAAGCGCAGTGGTGTGCTGGCCGGAGTGGCCGAGCGGTTCTAGGCGCTTCAGTCTGGAACCGCGCGACCGCTACGGTCGCAGGTTCGAATCCTGCCTCGGGCATGGATGTGTGTGACGTCCTTAGGTTAGTTAGGTTTAAGTAGTTCTAAGTTCTGGGGGACTGATGACCTCAGATGTTAAGTCCCATAGTGCTCAGAGCCATTTGAACCAAGCAGTGGTGTGTGAGTGTAAAGTATGTTATTTCTTGGGGTTATTAATTAACCTTCAGTTCTTATATTACGTGTCTTGAATCTCACGTATTATGTTCCTTGTATACTAATTATTCAGTTGTAAGTGTTACATCCCAACAGCGGTATAATGACCGCGGGATGGATGTGCGTGCTGTTTATACTTAAGCTAGAAAAGGTTTACAGGGTTGATTGCATTACACTGTTTATTCTAATACAGTTTCATTATTATAGATGTTGTTGAAGGTTGTCTGCGGTACATGTCGGTGAAAGTATTTGCTGTTTGAGTGTGTGTGTGTGTGTTTCGGCATTGCTGTCTGTGCTGGTGTAAAAATTGAAACTACTGTCTTAAGTGTTCAGAATGGTTCAAATGGCTCTGAGCACTATGGGACTTAACTTCCGAAGTCATCAGTCCCCTAGAACTTACAGCTACCGGAGCGGTCACGCGGTTCCAGACTGTAGCACATAGAACCGCTCGGCCACTCCGGCCGGCAGTGCTTCGTGTGTGTCGCAGTGTTCTATGTTGCATTTGGTCCATATATCGCCTTAGTTTCACGATGAGCCCGCCTACAATTTGGGTGCTTTCCCCACAAGAATCGCACCGTCACGCGTGTTTCAGCTCTGGAGTACGTTTCCATTGGCCGCGACATTTCAATCGCACGGTGTGATGTACCTGGTATGCGTTTCACAGCAGAATGTCTACAGGCAACCTGCAACATGTGCGCTCTTCTGACAATACGACATTCTTGTTACGCACTAATTTGAGCGAGGAACGACATGCGTAACTTACTTTTTAAAGTGCCGACCTAGTTTTACGCGTAGTTTTCGTGCTTTGTTATTCAACATACTTCGTTGCTAATACCGAATATAATGCCCTTAGTAATGAAGACACGAATCTGAAAGCTCTGTGCTTAATTGTAATTTTAATTAACTATCGAGGCAAATACATGAAGGCGTAGACTGTGAAGATGTACGATAATGAAACGTGTGTTGAACCAACGCGCAATTACAGCCTCCTGTTACTTCTATTGTACTTGGGCCGCAAATGAGAGATGACTAATGTTAAACATTTTAATAACAAAAAACTTCTCTCAAAGCTCTGAGGTCAAAACTGGCTTCGTGGCTGTCAGCAGCCGTAAGACGTAAATGACTCCGAGTAAGCTGAACGCATCTCATACACACGCTGACTTTTAAGAAAGAAGGAACGTTCGTTCAAATGGCTCTGAGCACTATGGGACTTAACATCTGAGGTCATCAGTCCCCGAGAAGTTGTTGTTGTTGTTGTGGTCTTCAGTCCTGAGACTGGTTTGATGCAGCTCTCCATGCTACTCTATCCTGTGCAAACTTCTTCATCTCCCAGTACCTACTGCAGCCTACATCCTTCTGAGTCTGCTTAGTGTATTCATCTCTTCGCCTCCCCCTACGATTTTTACCCTCCACACTGCCCTCCAATACTAAATTGGTGATCCCTTGATGCCTCAGAACATGTCCTACCAACCGATCCCTTCTTCTGGTCAAGTTGTGCCACAAACTCCTCTTCTCCCCAATCCTATTCAGTACCTCCTCATTAGTTATGTGATCTACCCATCTAATCTTCAGCATTCTTCTGTAGCACCACATTTCGAAAGCTTCTATTCTCTTCTTGTCCAAACTATTTACCGTCCATGTTTCACTTCCATACATGGCTACACTCCATACAAATACTTTCAGAAATGACTTCGTGACACTTAAATCTATACTCGATGTTAACAAATTTCTCTTCTTCAGAAACGCTTTCCTTGCCATTGCCAGTCTACATTTTATATCCTCTCTACTTGGACCATCATCAGTTATTTTGCTCCCCAAATAGCAAAACTCCTTTACTACTTTAAGTGTCTCATTTCCTAATCTAATACCCTCAACATCACCCGACTTAATTAGACTACATTCCATTATCCTTGTTTTGCTTTTGTTGATGTTCATCTTATATCCTCCTTTCAAGACACTGTCCATTCCATTCAACTGCTCTTCCAAGTCCTTTGGTGTCTCTGACAGAATTACAATGTCATCGGCGAACCTCAAAGTTTTTACTTCTTCTCCATGGATTTTAATACCTACTCCGAACTTTTCTTTTGTTTCCTTTACTGCTTGCTCAATATACAGATTGAATAACATCGGGGAGAGGCTACAACCCTGTCTTACTCCCTTCCCAACCACTGCTTCCCTTTCATGTCCCTCGACTCTTATAACTGCCATCTGGTTTCTGTACAAATTGTAAATAGCCTTTCGCTCCCTGTATTTTACTCCTGCCACCTTTAGAATTTGAAAGAGAGTATTCCAGTCAAAATTGTCAAAAGCTTTCTCTAAGTCCACAAATGCTAGAAACGTTGGTTTGCCTTTCCTTAATCTTTCTTCTAAGATAAGTCGTAAGGTCAGTATTGCCTCACGTGTTCCAGTATTTCTACGGAATCCAAACTGATCTTCCCCGAGGTCGGCTTCTACTAGTTTTTCCATTCGTCTGTAAAGAATTCGTGTCAGTATTTTGCAGCTGTGGCTTATTACACTGATTGTTCGGTAATTCTCACATCTGTCAACACCTGCTTTCTTTGGGATTGGAATTATTATATTCTTCTTGAAGTCTGAGGGTATTTCGCCTGTCTCATACATCTTGCTCACCAGATGGTAGAGTTTTGTCAGGACTGGCTCTCCCAAGGCCGTCAATAGGTTTAATGGAATGTTGTCTACTCCCGGGGCCTTGTTTCGACTCAGGTCTTTCAGTGCTCTGTCAAACTCTTCACGCAGTATCGTATCTCCCATTTCATCTTCATCTACATCCTGTTCCATTTCCATGATATTATCCTCGAGAACATCGCCTCTGTATAGACCCTCTATATACTCCTTCCACCTTTCTGCCTTCCCTTCTTTGCTTAGAACTGGGTTTCCATCTGAACTCTTGATGTTCATACAAGTGGTTCTCTTATCTCCAAAGGTCTCTTTAATTTTCCTGTAGGGAGTATCTATCTTACCCCTAGTGAGATAAGCCTCCACATCCTTACCCGAGAAGTTATAAGTACTTAAACCTAACTACCCTAAGAACATCACACACATCCTTGCCCGAGGCAGGATTCGAACCTGCGACCGTAGCGGTCGCGCGGTTCCAGACGGAAGTGCCTAGAAGCTCTCGGCCACCGCGGCCGGCTGAACGTTAGTGGATTAACGCCCATTCAACAACATCCCATTAGAGACGGAGTGAAAGCTCGAGGGGGCCGGTAAATGGACCGTGACATGTTTGAAAGCAACTATCTGGGCATTCATAGAAACCCCGGAGAACCTTGTACGGTGCTGTAAACCTCGCACCTGTAGTTGTGTCTCTTTAAGCACTGAGAAGTGTAGGCGACTCAAGTGGCCACTTGGAGCATTCGGATGAGAGGGGCATCAGGGACGCTCCTAGTGCGAAATTTGTACACGGAGTGTATCATAATTAGTAGTGAAAACAACCGATTTATAAGCGCACTAACTTTAGATTTCTGTTTAGTAGTCTTACCAAGAACCCAAGAAACGGCAGCTAATGTATGAGGGCAAGGGAAAAGGGGCGCTTTATGATATGGCACTAGGCAGGAAAAATTAAGGGGAGGGATCACCGTATATAGTATGTCGTTCTATGGGAAAGTGTTCTCGAACCGTTCCTGGCACTGAAACATTTCGCTTGGTGACTTTTAAGAGCTCGCTGGGTCTTGGCACAGTAGTGATAAAAGTAGGCTCACAGTAATCCTGATAGAAATTTGCGATCTTCGCACACGAACATTTCGTCGTTCAGGACTATGGTTCACACCACAATATTGCAAATAGGTTTAAGGTCTGAGCGTTGGCAGATAAAGTTATAAAAGCCCCCTAATAATGCATTCCGATGTCAGGATGAGCCATGGCGAAATCAAAGAATATTTTGAAGCAAGTTCGAGGCTGGTTGCTGGTTTTTCTTTATTTTGTTGCATTTCTTGTCTGTTGTATGGTAGCCGCGTTTCTCCAAACACATTATCAAAATGTCTTCGTCTGGTTGTGTACACTATTACTTTTCAGTCAATAACTGATAAATGTCTGACCTGTTACATTCATTTTTCTGTACTTGAGTATCGTTTCTGCTCGGTTATAATGTGGATTTTGCACACTTGAAATAAAATTCACAACGGACGTCCATTTCAGAGAAAATTTACAGGTTATGTCGGAGCTCTCCGCTGGAATTACGAATGACGCTCATAAAAAGTACGTGCTTTTGGTACTTACATTGTACCTGCTTTTCTATTCGTTTTCTTGTTTATAAACATATCCTGGAGTTCACTAGTACACGTAAATTAAACGGTGTTCAGTAGACAATACGAGTTTTGTGTAGTACTGGAATACGGAAATCGCCGGCCGCGGTGGTCTCGCGGTTCTAGGCGCGCAGTCCGGAACCGTGCGACTGCTACGGTCGCAGGTTCGAATCCTACCTCGGGCATGGATGTGTATGATGTCCTTAGGTTAGATAGGTTTAAGTTGTTCTAAGTTCTAGGGGACTGATAACCACAGCAGTTGAGTCCCATAGTGCTCAGAGCCATTTGAACCATTTTTTTTTAATACGGAAATTCATACCATCACTGTATATAAAATAGACTTTTCTGAATTGTACTTAATTTTTGTTGTGTGAGATGAGAACCATGCTTCAAATCGCATTAGTATTGCCACCGATTTTTCTAGCTTCTCTTGTTTGATTATAACTAAGCGATAGCTATTCTCTTTACAAACTGTTACTTTTACCTTTCTGCACTAGTCGTATTAATAATATCTCCTTTTCGTCTTTTACAGGTATGTCCACTGAAACTGTGAAGCCGAGAATGTTAGTAAGTAAACTTATTTCTTATACTGAAATTTCTTTAGTGAGACTATAAAACTGTATAGACTACAACACTTGCTGCTGCAAAGTAAACAACGCTTCCCATACTATAGCAATCTTAAAATTTTCGTTGTACGAATAGCGCCCATCCTTCTTCCCTACATGCGTTGATTATGCTTCTTCCCCTGAAGCTTATCACCTCACTGCTTTTCGTGCTAATTCTCTCCTCCGCGTTCCGTTTTCATCAGCTTCCTTCTCTTCTGAAAGAGTGTGTGCGCTGCTCATACTAGATTTAAAATGAGCATTTCCATTTCCCAGTGTGCTGACGCTGTTGACCGCCAGCTGTTGCGTCAGAAATGTCATCGGGCGTTTTCCGTCTACGCGAACCCGTTACCCGGCGGCAGTGTATTGCGGTGGTTGTAGATCTCGTCTTTAACAAATGAGGTGCCAGGTAGCACGTATTAACACTTACCGTGGACTTTGACATTTAAGGAAGTTTTCGTCCTAGTTGCTATACGGTAGTTCCCGTGGGGGAAAAAGGTTATCCTGATATATATTATTGAGTGATAACCGGAAAGAGCTGTATGTAAGATCCTATTATTTGGAGTCACAATGGGTTTCGTAACTTAAAAATGGCTCTGAGCACTATGGGACTCAACTGCTGAGGTCATTAGTCGCCTAGAACTTAGAACTAGTTAAACCTAACTGACCTAAGGACATGACAAACATCCATGCCCGAGGCAGGATTCGAACCTGCGACCGTAGCGGTCTTGCGGTTCCAGACTGCAGCGCCTTTAACCGCACGGCCACTTCGGCCGGCCGGTTTCGTAACTTAAAGCCACATCTTCACGGAGGTGTATACCCGTAAATTACATTACATGAGACGCAAATGTGGGCATGGACAGAAGACCCAACGTTCACTGTCCAAATAATAGCAACACGCCAAGTGAAAGTACTGTCCAGTTGTAAATAGGCTGAAAGGTGCCATCAGTGTTCACCCGAAAATCGAGTTGGGTTTTGATTGCACTACAGTTTGACAGTACGCTCACTTGGCGTACTGCTGTTATTTCGACAGTGATCGTTGGGTCTTCTGTCCATCCCCACATTTGGATCTCATACGATGTAATTTATATACCCACCTGAAGACGTGGCGTGATGCTAAGGAAACACACAGCTGTTTGCGGCTACATTTCATAAGCTGAGGTTGCCGTCAACAACAAGTTGTGTCCTGACATAGTAGTAGGCGTGCAGAAATGATACGGTGAAAGTCGGAGTGCCGTTTCTCTCCTGGTTGCTGTGGCTCCGCGAGCTATAAGTCGCAAATGGCAGGGAGAAGTACGCAAACAGTTCCTCTGTCTTTAGTAGCACATATACTGTGCTCCTGTCCGCAGCTCGTGGTCGTGCGGTAGCGTTCCCGCTTTCCACGCCCGGGTTCCCGGGTTCGATTCCCGGCGGGGTCAGGGATTTTCTCTGCCTCGTGATGGCTGGGTGTTGTGTGATGTCCTTAGGTTAGTTAGATTTAAGTAGTTCTAAGTTCTAGGGGACTCATGACCATTGATGTTAAGTCCCATAGTGCTCGGAGCCATTTGAACCATATGAACTGTGCTCCTACACAGGCAGTGAAAAAGTGTGAATAAGGAGAGAAATTGTAATAGTAGTAAATGAACAACAGTTAAATTTACGCTGTTGACGGTGAAGTAGCGTTCGATAACAAATGTACTATAATATGGACGCTATTGTAGGATTTTAAGCGAAAAGCAGTGAAACGTTCCCTTAGAAAAATTGTGAATGACTGTGGTGGTCATTGATTTATTTGATTTTCAAACTGCTGAGCAAAAGTGAACGTACTCACAAGGGAACCTCCCCATCGCACCCCCCTCAGATTTAGTTATTAGTTGGCACACTGGATAGGCCTTGAAAAACTGAACACAGATCAATCGAGAAAACAGGAAGAAGTTGTGTGGAACTATGAAAAAAATTAGTAAAATATACAAACGGAGTAGTCCATGCGAAGATAGGCAACATCAAGGACAATGGGAGTTAATGAGCGCCATGGTCTACTGGTTAGCGAGAGCAGCTACGGAACGAGAGGTCCTAGGTTCAAGTCTTCCATCGAGCGAGAATTTTAATTTTTTATTTTCAGTTTATGTGACAAACTCTTATGTTTTCATCACTTTTATGGGAGTGATTATCACATCCACAAGAAAACCTAAATCGAGCAAGGTAGAAGAATCTTTTACCCATTCGCCAGGTGTACAAGTTAGGTGGGTCGACAACATATTCCTGTCATGTGACACACATGCCGTCAGCAGTGTTGTATAGAATATATCAGACGTGTTTTCCTGTGGAGGAATCGGTTCACCTATGACCTTGTGATCAAATGTTTTCGGTTCCCATTGGAGAGGCACGTCCTTTCGTCTACTAATCGCACGGTTTTGTGGTGCGGTCGCAAAACACAGACACTAAACTTATTACAGTGAACAGAGACGTCAATGAACGAACGGACGGACCATAACTTTGCGAAAATAAAATTTTCGGTCGAGGGAAGACTTGAACCAAGGACCTCTCGTTCTGCAGCTACTCACGCTAACCACTGGACCACGGCGCTGCTTAGTTCACATTCTCCTTGTTGTTGCATATCTAGCACATGGACTACTCAGTTTGTATATTTTACTAATTTTTTTCATAGTTCCACACAACTTCTTCCTGTTTTCTCGATTGATCTGTGTTCAGTTTTTCGAGGCCTATCCACTGTGCCAACTTATAACTAAATCTGAGGGGGATGCGATGGGGAGGTTCCCTTGTCAGACATTTCTCTCTTTACTTATTTCGGATCATCAGTAAAATGACACGCAATATTTTTAGCGCAACGCAATCTGACTTTTCGTAATACTGGTTGACTTTCACTGAGCCGCATTGTTAATGCTACCATTCATTACCCGCAAATCGCCGCAGTTTTGTCCCATATCATCCATAATATCAAATAATTCTCGAGTTTGTTATAAAACTTCTACCGTTGTTGGTCTCCGGGCGGCATACGCGAGGAGGCGTAAAAAGTGCCGTTCCACCTTTATAAACAGTCGGCTTTGTTTGCATATCACGCACGCCGCCGCTCGCTCTCATTTAGGTAAGCCGCTGTTTTCTGCAGCCGCTCGCCCAGGATGCCGGCATGTTTTCTTAAGGAGAGAGGCGACTGTTAATTTGGAATTCATAGCCACCCTCGGGGAAAGTCATTTCCCGTGCCGGGCCGGGCCGCCATAGCTCTCGCGATCACCCCCTCTTAGCTGTACGCGAGCACCCTCCGAATTTTTAGGGGGGACACTCGTGGTGGGGGCGGGAGGCAGAGGCGGCTGCTTTGTCAGGGGGCAGCGGTGCACTGGCCCCCTTAATGCCTTTCGAATTCCGGTAGTCCTGAATAATTCATAAGCTCCGAGGAGCCTCCGTTGTCGGCTGATGAGCAGGCATTTCCATTCACTCTTGCTGCACAGAGGAAAAAAGATTACAAACGTGTTTTATATAGTATGGAACAATCTACTTAGCGCAATATCGTTAAGTTTGTGGTCCGCCCATAGCAAAAATATCGAATTAGGTTTCCTAGGTAATATAACCTCGCGAAAAGAGTTTCAAAACTGTGAAAAAGTCTCTTTAGTTCCAGCCTCAGGAGTATTTATTGCAACTGAGTTGGAGCACACCCATCTAGTACGGAATTGCACTTCGTAAACGTGTCCTTAATGGCATAATTCCATAGTCTCAGGGCGCTATATAAAGCGGAGCGCGAATGGAAGGTGTCCGTGGAGTGAAGTTTACGACGACCGGCTCCAATTCCGAATCCCTTCGGGTATAATTCCATTTCATATTTGCTGCGTTTACATGGCTGGTTCAAATGGCTCTGAGCAGTGTGGGACTGAACATCTGAGGTCACCAGTCCCCTAGAACGTACACTACTGGCCATTAAAATTGGTACACCGAGAAGAAATGCAGATGATAAACGGGTATTCATTGGACAAATATATTATACTAGAACTGACATGTAATTACATTTTCACGCAATTTGGGTGCATAGATCCTGAGAAATCAGTACCCAAAACAACCACCTCTGGCAGTAATAACGGCCATGATACCCCTGGGCACTGAGTCAAACAGAGCTTGGATGGCGTGTACAGGTACAGCTGCCCATGTAGCTTCAACACGATACCACAAGTCATCAAGAGCAGTGACTGGCGTATTGTGACGAGCCAGTTGCACGGCCACCATTGACCAGACGTTTTCAATTGGTGAGAGATCTGGAGAATACGCTGGCCAGGGCAGCAGTCGAACATTTTCTGTATCCAGAAAGGCCCGTACAGGACCTGCAACATGCCGTCGTGCATTATCCTGCCGAAATGTAGGGTTTCGCAGGGATCGAATGAAGGGTAGAGCCACGGGTCGTAACACATCTGAAATGTAACGTCCACTGTTCCAAGTGCCGTCAATGCGAACAAGAGGTGACCGAGAAGTGTAACCAGTGGCATCCCATACCATCACGCCGGGTGATACGCCAGTATGGCGATGACGAATACACGCTTCCAATGAGCGTTCACCGCGATTTCGCCAAACACGGATGCGACCATCATGATGCTGTAAACAGAACCTGGATTCATCCGAAAAAATGACGTTTTGCGATTCGTGCACCCAGCTTCGTCGTTGAGTACACCATCGCAGGCGCTCCTGTCTGTGATGCAGCGTCAAGGGTAACCGCAGCCATGGTCTCCAAGAAAATGGTTCAAATGGCTCTGACAACTGTGGGACTCGACTGCTGAGGTCATTAGTCCCCTAGAACTTAGAACTAGTTAAACGTAACTAACCTAAGGACATCACAAACATCCATGCCCGAGGCAGGATTCGAACCTGCGACCGTAGCGGTCTTGCGGTTCCAGACTGCAGCGCCTTTAACCGCACGGCCACTTCGGCCGGCCCATGGTCTCCGAGCTGATAGTCCATGCTGCTGCAAACGTCGTCGAACTGTTCGTGCAGATGGTTGTTGTCTTGCAAACGTCCACATCCCTTGCCTCAGGGATCGAGACGTGGTTGCACGATCCGTTACAGCCAAGGGGATAAGATGCTAGTGATACGAGGCCGTTGGGATCCAGCACGGCGTTCCGTATTACCCTCCTGAACCCACCGATTCCGTATTCTGCTAACAGTCATTGGATCTCGACCAACGCGAGCAGCAATCTCATGATACGATAAACCGCAATCGCGATAGGCTACAATCCGATCTTTATCAAAGTCGGAAACGTGATGGTACGCATTTCTCCTCCTTACACGAGGCATCACAACAACGTTTCACCAGGCAACGTCGGTCAACTGTGTACGAGAAATCGGTTGGAAATTTTCCTCATGTCAGCACGTTGTAGGTGTCACCACCGGTGCCAACCTTGTGTGAATGCTCCGAGAAGCTAATCATTTGCATATCGCAGCATCTTCTTCCTGTCGGTTAAGTTTCGCGTCTGTAGCACGTCATCTTCGTGGTGTAGCAATTTTAATGGCCAGTAGTGCAGAGCTACTTAAACCTAACTAACCTAAGGAAATCACAGACATTCGTGCCCAAGGTAGGATTCGAACCTGTGACTGTAGCAGTCGCGCCGTTGCGGCCTGAAGCGCCTAGAACCGCTCGGCCACCGCGGCTGGCTGTGTTTACGTGCAACACAACTTCAGGAAGACAAAAATCGGATGTCGGACACAGATTTCGCTGACGAATTTACACGCTAATGCCTGAATCGATTTTGCTGCCGCGGTTTGTTGTGTTTTTCCGTCGCCAGTTGCTTTACACGAAAAATCTCTGAAAATGACAAGTTTCTGTTTCCGACGTTCTCAGAAGAGTGTTTCTCTGTGGTTAAAAACATGGGAGGGCAGATAGCCTCTTGCTGAGCAGAATATTTCTTTTTCTCCTTCGCTGGACAAAAGGTCGCACCGTCGATCCGTCATTTTTAAAAGTGAGGAGAAAGCTGACCACCCAAGCACCTTCGCCAAACAGTAGAGCGTTATCGATTATGCAAGGGGAAATCCTACAGCTAGAACCCCATTTCCAGAGTGCTTTTGGCGTGTTCACATGAACAATCAGAAACGGTAATGGGAAATCGGTTCACGAAAACCGTATTTGGGAGCTCCGTGTAACCTATTGATTGTGGGACGCGTGATTGATTCGGGCAGTAGCTGAGCGCTGGTAGCAGTTGAAGCGATGTACCTCACAGGCCGTTATGGGAGTGTTTTCCTTCTCACGAATTGGGTTCGCTCACTGAGATGACTACTAACATGAACCAGCATGTTGAATTAAACATTTTGAAAGATCAGGCTTTGCGTATCACTCAACATTTGCATGGTGAGTGTGCTATT